>NW_027099466.1:0-33061 GCF_031753505.1 Anomalospiza imberbis | reverse complement strand
ATCCCAAATCCCTTCCTCCACCCCAAATCCCTCCTGAACCCCAAATCTTCCCCTATCCCAAATCCCTTCCTCCACCCCAAACTCCCTCCTATCCCAAAAACTCCCCGGCACCCCAAAATCCCCAAAACCACCCCGTATCCCAAACTCCTCCCCCTTCCCAAAACTTTCGGATCCCAACTCTCCCCCGTCCCCAAAATCCCAAATGCTCCCAAAATCCCAAATCCCTCCTTCCACCCCAAAACCCTCCCAAATCCCAACTTCCCCCCTCAAAAGCTTTCGGATCCCGTTGCCCCCTCCCCAGAATCCCAAACTCCCCCAAATCCCAGCTTCCCCCATCCCAAACCTTCCGGATCCCGATCCCCCTCCCAAAACCCCAAATCCATCTCTCCCCCCAAATCCCAAACTCCCCCAAATCCAAATCCCTCCCTCCACCCCAAACCCCCCCCCAAATCCCAAATCCCCCCCCCCACAAATCCCAATCCTACCCCCCCACCCAAAACATTCGGATCCCGACCCCCCCCCTCCCCAAAATCCCAAATCCCCCCCCCAACCCCAACCACCCCCCCCCCCAAAATCCCAACCTCCCCCATCCCAAACCTTCGGATCCCGACCCCCCCCCTCCCCAAAATCCCAAAAAACCCCCAAAAACCCCAACCCCCCCGCACTGACCGAGCCTGAAGCCGCTGCCCGGGGGGGGGCCCGGCCGCTCTCGAGCACCACGGTGACGTTGTTGTCGCCGTCCCCCCCCCCCCGCCACCCCCGGGTCCCCCCGGGGGCGACACCCGGGGGCGCAGCGACCCCCGGGGCAGCAGCGGGGGGGGGAGAAGCGCACGCGGAGCCGGGGGGGGCCGGGACCCCCGGGGGGGACACGGGGGAGCCCGGGGCGGGCAGCGCCAGCACCGCGGCGAGCAGCAGAGCGGGGCCCATCGCCATCGGGGGGGGACAGCAGGGGACACGGGGGGGACACGGGGGGGACACGGCGGGAACCGCCCCGGGGTGGGGCCGGGGGGGGGGCGGGGAAATCCCCGGGTGGGGCCCGAGCATCGCCCACCCCCCCCTCAGCGGACACGGGGGGGACACGGGGGGGACATGAGGGACAGATTGGGGGGGACACGGGGGACAGAGTGGGGGGGACACGGGGGACAGAGTGGGGCGACACGTGGGGGACACGGCGGGGGGAAAGGGACTTAATGGGGGGGGACACGGGGGGGGACACGGGGGGGCCACGAGGGACAGATCGGGGGGGGACGCAGGGGACAGAGTGGGGGGACAAGGGGGAGACACGGGCGCGGGACGGGGGCGACATTCGGGGACGCGGTTGGGAACACGAGGGGGACCCTCGGGACAAGGAGGGCGACAAGGGGGGGGGGGGACCACCGGACTTGACACGTGGGACACGAGTGGGGACACGGGAGGGACACGGGAGGGACACGGGGGACCCCGGCGAGCAGCAGAGCGGGCCCATCGCCATCGGGGGGGGACACGGGGGGGACACGGGGGGGACACGGGGGGGGACACGGCGGGAACCGCCCCGGGGTGGGGCCCGAGCATCGCCCACCCCCCCCTCAGCGGACACGGGGACACGGGGGGGACACGGGGGGGACATGAGGGACAGACTGGGGGGGGACACGGGGGACAGAGTGGGGGGGACACGGGGGGGAAACGGGACTTAATGGGGGACACGAGGGTGACAACGGGGGACACGCGGGGGTGTCACGGGACACCAGGGGGGGGTTGGCGGGGGGGGACACGTGGGACACGGGTGTCACCCTCCCCCCCCCCTCCAGTGCCACACGTGCCACCCCGGGCGCTCCTGGGGTGGCGAGGAAATGCCAGCGGTGCCACCCCGCCCCCGCAGGATCCGGTGACAACGGACTGGGGACAATGGGGACACTGGGAGAGCCCGGACTGGGGACAATGGGGACACTGGGAGAGCCCGGACTGGGGACAATGGGAGAGCCTGGACTGGGGACACTGGGGACACTGGGAGAGCCCGGACTGGGGACACTGGGACACTGGGAGAGCCCGGACTGGGGACACCGGGAGAGCCCGGACTGGGGACACTGGGAGAACCTGGACTGGGGACACTGGGGACACGGGAGAGCCCGGACTGGGGACAATGGGGACACCGGGAGAGCCCGGACTGGGGACACTGGGAGAGCCTGGACTGGGGACAATGGGGACACTGGGAGAGCCCGGACTGGGGACAATGGGGACACCGGAGAGCCCGGACTGGGGACACTGGGAGAACCTGGACTGGGGACACTGGGGACACCGGGAGAGCCAGGACTGGGGACACTGGAGAACCTGGACTGGGGACACAAGGGACACCGGGAGAACCTGGACTGGGAACACTGGGGACACCGGGAGAGCCCGGACTGGGGATACTGGAGAGCTTGGACTGGGGACAATGGGGACACCGGGAGAGCCCGGACTGGGGACACTGGGAGAACCTGGACTGGGGACAATGGGGACACTGGGAGAGCCCGGACTGGGGACACTGGGGACACCAGGAGAGCCCGGACTGGGGACACTGGGAGAACCTGGGACTGGGGACACAAGGGACACCGGGAGAACCTGGACTGGGAACACTGGGGACACCGGGAGAGCCCGGACTGGGGATACTGGGAGAGCTTGGACTGGGGACAATGGGGACACCGGGAGAGCCTGGACTGGGGACACTGGGAGAGCCTGGACTGGGGACACTGGGGACACCAGGAGAGCCCGGATTGGGGGACACTGGGGGAGGCCGGACTGGGGACACTGGGAACACTGGGAGAGCCCGGACTGGGGACACTGGGGGAGGCCGGACTGGGGTTACTGGGGACACCGGGGATACTGGGAATACTGGGGACACCGGGAGAGCCCGGACTGGGGTTACTGGGGACACTGGGACTGGGGATACTGCTGCCAGCCATACTGGCAACACTGGGACAGCCCATACTGGGGACACTGGGGACACTGAAGACCCTACCCCAGCTCACACTGGGGACACTGGTGCCACCGGTGCCACCCACCGCGGCGACCCCAGCCCCACTCCAGGGGTGGGGGTGGGGGTGGGGGGGGGTGTGGCCACCCCGTTGTCACCCAGATGCCACCTGTGCCCGGGCCAGCAGGTTCCTCTGGCAGCAGCCACCGGAAGTGGCGCTGCCACCGCGATGCCACAGCGATGTCACACCGGTGCCACACCGATGCCACCGCCATGCCGCAGCGGTGTCGCACCGGTGCCACAGCGGCGCCGGCGATGTCACAAGCGGAGCTGGCTCCGTCCCCTGCCCGCCCCCAGCGCGGGGGGCGCGGCCCTGGCCGGGGTCCCGCTGTCCCCACTGTCCCCTCGGGCCGTCCCCTTTGTCCCCGTTGTCGCCGCTGTCCCCTCCCGGGCCGGATCCGGGCGGGAATTGCTGGGCCCTGACTCAGGCCGGGCTCAGCCGGAATTTCTGCCCCGGCCGCCCCTCCCTGGCCGGGATCGCCGGGATCGCCGGTGCCGGTCCCATAAATCCGGGAGGGACCGGCACGGGACCGGGACAGGCACGGGACAGGCACGGGGACAGGCATGGAGCCGCTGGAGCTGCCCCGGGTAGGACTGGGGCGGGATTGGGATTGGGATTAGGATTGGGATTGGGACTAGGATCAGCGGTGCCGGTCCCGTAAATCCGGCACGGGACCGGGACAGGCACGGGGACAAGGATGGGAACAGGGACAGGCACCGGGACAGGGATGGGGACAGGGACAGCACCGGGACAGGCACGGGGACAGGGATGGGGACAGGGACAGCACCAGGACAGGCACGGGGACAGGGATGGGGACAGAGACAGCACCGGGACAGGCACGGGGACAGGGATGGAGACCGGGACAGCACCGGGACAGGCACGGGGACAGGGATGGGGACCGGGACAGCACCGGGACAGGCACGGGGACAGGGATGGGGACAGAGACAGCACCGGGACAGGCACGGGGACAGGGATGGGGACCGGGACAGCACCGGGACAGGCACGGGGACAGGGATGGGACAGGGACAGCACCGGGACAGGCACGGGGACAGGGATGGGGACAGGGACAGCACCGGGACAGGCACGGGGACAGGGGTGCAGCCGCTGGAGCTGCCCCGGGTAAGATTGGGATGGGATCAGGAACTGGGATTGGGATGTCCACGGTGTCCCTGTCCCCGCAGGGTTCCACCTCTCTGTGATGTCCCCAAGGTGTCCCTGTGGTGTCCCCAGGGTGTCCCTGTCCCTGCAGGGTTCCTGTGATGTCCCCAAGGTTCCTGAGGTGTCCCCAGGGTGTCCCCAAGGTGTCCCTGTCCCCGCAGGGTTCCCGTTGTTTGTGGTGTCCCCAAGGTGTCCCCAAGGTGTCCCCAGGGTGTCCCCAAGGTGTCCCTGTCCCCGCAGGGTCCCTGTGGTGTCCCCAAGGTGTCCCTGTCCCTGCAGGGTTCCTGTGATGTCCCCAAGGTTCCTGTGGTGTCCCCAAGGTGTCCCCAGGGTGTCCCCATGGTGTCCCTGTCCCCGCAGGGCCGCTGTGATGTCCCCAAGGTGTCCCTGTGGTGTCCCCAGGGTGTCCCTGTCCCTGCAGGGTCCCTGTGATGTCCCCAAGGTTCCTGAGGTGTCCCCAAGGTGTCCCCCAGGGTGTCCCCATGGTGTCCCTGTCCCCGCAGGGTTCCCGTTGTTTGTGGTGTCCCCAAGGTGTCCCCAAGGTGTCCCCAGGGTGTCCCCACGGTGTCCCTGTCCCCGCAGGGTCCCTGTGGTGTCCCCAAGGTGTCCCTGTCCCTGCAGGGTTCCTGTGATGTCCCCAAGGTTCCTGTGGTGTCCCCAAGGTGTCCCCAGGGTGTCCCCATGGTGTCCCTGTCCCCGCAGGGTCCCTGTGATGTCCCCAAGGTGTCCCTGTGGTGTCCTCAGGGTGTCCCCACGGTGTCCCTGTCCCCGCAGGGTCCCTGTGATGTCCCCAAGGTGTCCCCAAGGTGTCCCCAGGGTGTCCCCACGGTGTCCCTGTCCCCGCAGGGTCCCTGTGATGTCCCCAAGGTGTCCCCAAGGTGTCCCCAGGGTGTCCCCACGGTGTCCCTGTCCCCCGCAGGGTCCCTGTGATGTCCCCAAGGTGTCCCCAGGGTGTCCCCATGGTGTCCCTGTCCCCGCAGGGTCCCTGTGGTGTCCCCAAGGTGTCCCTGTGATGTCCCCAAGGTGTCCCTGTCCCTGCAGGGTCCCTGTGATGTCCCCAAGGTTCCTGAGGTGTCCCCAATGTGTCCCCAGGGTGTCCCCACGGTGTCCCTGTCCCCGCAGGGTTCCCGTTGTTTGTGGTGTCCCCAGGGTGTCCCCATGGTGTCCCTGTCCCCGCAGGGTCCCTGTGATGTCCCCAAGGTGTCCCTGTGGTGTCCCCAAGGTGTCCCTGTCCCTGCAGGGTCCCTCTGATGTCCCCAAGCTTCCTGTGATGTCCCCAAGGTGTCCCCAGGGTGTCCCCATGGTGTCCCTGTCCCCGCAGGGCCCCTGTGATGTCCCCAAGGTGTCCCTGTGGTGTCCCCAAGGTGTCCCTGTCCCTGCAGGCTTCCTGTGATGTCCCCAAGGTTCCTGTGGTGTCCCCAAGGTGTCCCCAGGGTGTCCCCACGGTGTCCCTGTCCCCGCAGGGTCCCTGTGGTGTCCCCACGGTGTCCCTGTCCCTGTAGGGTCCCTGTGATGTCCCCAAGGTTCCTGTGATGTCCCCAAGGTGTCCCTGTGATGTCCCCAAGGTGTCCCTGTCCCCGCAGGGTCCCTGTGGTGTCCCCAAGGTGTCCCTGTGGTGTCCCCACGGTGTCCCTGTCCCCGCAGGGTCCCTGTGATGTCCCCAAGGTGTCCCTGTGGTGTCCCCAAGGTGTCCCCAGGGTGTCCCCACGGTGTCCCTGTCCCCGCAGGGTCCCTGTGGTGTCCCCAAGGTGTCCCCAGGGTGTCCCCACGGTGTCCCTGTCCCCGCAGGGTCCCTGTGATGTCCCCGAGGTTCCTGCGGTGTCCCTGTGATGTCCCCAAGGTTCCTGTGATGTCCCCAAGGTGTCCCTGTGGTGTCCCCACGGTGTCCCTGTCCCCGCAGGGTCCCTGTGGTGTCCCCAAGGTGTCCCTGTGATGTCCCCAAGGTGTCCCTGTCCCTGCAGGGTCCCTGTGGTGTCCCCAAGGTGTCCCCAGGGTGTCCCCAGGGTGTCCCTGTCCCCGCAGGGTCCCTGTGGTGTCCCCAAGGTGTCCCTGTGGTGTCCCCACGGTGTCCCTGTCCCCGCAGGGTTCCTGCTGCTCCTCGGGGCCGGGGCTGTCCCCAGGGCTGTCCCCAGGGCTGTCCCCAGGGCTGTCCCCAGAGGGGAGCGAGGAGTGCGAGGCCTGGCTGGGCCCGGGGGGGTCCCCCCGGCCGTGTCCCCACGGAGCCCCCGCCGAGGGAGCGGCCCCGGAGCTCCAAGGTACGGCCTGATCCCAAATCCTGAACCCTGATCCCAAATCCCAATCCTACATCCTGATCCTGATCCCAAATCCTGAATCCCACATCCCAAATCCTGAATCCCACATCCCAAATCCTGATCCCAAATCCCAAATCCCGATCCCAAACCCCAGATCTCGATCCCAAATCCCGAATCCCAATCCCAAATCCTGATCCTGATCCCAAATCCCAAATCCCAGAGCCCCCCCACGGAGGATGACGTCTACTGCCGCTGCCTGTCCCAAAATTCCAAATCCTGATCCCAAACCCCAAATCCCAAATCCCAGAGCCCCCCACGGAGGATGACGTCTACTGCCGCTGCCTGTCCCAAAATTCCAAATCCTGATCCCAAACCCCAAACCCCAAATCCCAGAGCCCCCCACGGAGGATGACGTCTACTGCCGCTGCCTGTCCCAAAATTCCAAATCCTGATCCCAAACCCCAAACCCCAAATCCCAGAGCCCCCCACGGAGGATGACGTCTACTGCCGCTGCCTGTCGCGCACGCTGTGCCACACGGCCACGCCCGTCACCGTCGGCTTCTACGCGCCCTGCGGCCACCGCCTGGAGTCCCTGCTGGCCAAGGTCACCGGTGCGTCGGGAATTCGGGAATCGGGAATTCGGGAATCGGGAATTCGGGAATGCGGGGATTCGGAGCAGAGGATTTGGGGATTTCTGTGCCCGGCGTTGTTTCCTCAGGGTTTGGGGTCTCATCACGGTCCCAAATTCCATCCCAAACCTTAATTCCATCCCAATCCTTAATTCAATCCCAAATCTCATGCCAGTCCCAAATTCCATCCCAAATCCCAAACCTCATCCCAATCCCAAATCTCATCCCAGTCCCAAATCCCATCCCCAGTCCCAAATCCCAACCCAGTCCCAAATTCCATCCCAAATCCCAAATCTCATCTCACTACTAAATCCCATCTCAGTCCCAAATCCCATCCCCAGTCCCAAATCCCATCTCAGTCCAAAATCTTATCCCAAATCCCATCCAACCCAAACCAACGTCATCCCAAACCCCAAATCCCACCCCAAGAGCCACCTCCAACTCCAAATACCACCCCAAATCCCAACCCAAACGCCAGCCCCATCCCAAACCCCAAACTCAACCCCAAAAACAACCTGAAACCCCAAATCCCACCCCAAACCCCAAAAACCACCCTAAACCCCAAACCCCACGCCAAATCCCATCCCAAAAACCCAAACCCAGCCCTAAAAACCACCCCAAATCCCAACCCAAACCCCAAACCCCAAGACAAACCCCAAATCCCAACACAAATCCCAAACCCAACCGCAAAAACCACCCCAAACCCCAAATCCCAACCCTAACCCCAAATCCCAACCCCAACCGCAAAAACCACCCCAAACCCCAAATCCCAACCCTAACCCCAAATCCCAAACCCAACCGCAAAAACCACCACAAACCCAAATCCCAACCCCAAATCCCAACCCAAACCCCAAACCCAGCCCCAAATCCCAACCGAAACCCCAAACCCAACCGCAAAAAAACCACCCCAAACCCCAAATCCCAACCCGAAATGCCAGCCCAAACCCCAAACCCAGCCCCAAATCCCAACCGAAACCCCAAACCCAACCGCAAAAACCACCCCAAACCCCAAACCCCAAATCCCAACCCGAAATGCCAGCCCAAACCCCAAACCCAGCCCCAAATCCCAACCGAAACCCCAAACCCAACCGCAAAAACCACCCCAAACCCCAAATCCCAACCCCAAATCCCAAACCCCAACCCCCAATCCCGTTGCCAGCCTTCATGCGGGAGGAGATGGCCCAGCGCGAAGCCGCCGAGCTGCGCCGGGGCCACCGCAAGCCGCGCAGCCCCCACGGCTGGGGCCTGCTGGTGGCCCTGTGGCTGCTGGCCTTCTACGAGCCCGTGGTGACCGAGGGCCACCTGCGGAGGAAGAACCTGGAGTTCATCTTCATCCGCTTCAGCGCCTGGGAGTTCGCGGGCTGCGACAAGCTCTGGGCGGGGCTGGTGACCACGCTGTGCCACCACGTGCGGCGGCACTTCGGCGCGCTGCCGCTCAGCGTCTTCCACGTGCTGGGCTCGCGGCCGCGCTTCGCCTCGGGCGCCTCGCAGCGCGAGTGGGTGCTCAAGAGGGGCGCCTGCCTGCGCCTCGGGGGGCTGCTCCTGGTGCTGGCCGCGGGCATCGCCATCCTCCTGGTGGCCCTGCTGGTGCCGGGCATCAAGGACCACCGCGCCCTCAAGGTGGTGGGCAGCGCCGTGGCCTCGCTGTCGGGCTCCTCGCTGCTGCTGGGCGCCTTGTCCATCCTCAAGAACTTCGTGGTCAGCGAGAAGAAGAAGATCGAGCGCTTGACCAACAGCGACAGGTTCGCCGGGCAGCTGGGGTTCATGAGCAAGATCCGCGGCGAGGTGGAGGTTCTGGTGGATTATCTGGCTTTCATGGAGGTCTTCGAGCGCCGGCGGCTCCGCGTGGTGATGGAGATCACCAGCCTGGACCTCTGCTACCCGGAGAAAGTGGCCGGCGTCTTCAACGCCATGGCCACGCTGCTGTCGGACGCCAACGCGCCCTTCATCTTCCTGCTGGCCGTGGACCCCAGCGTCATCGTGCCGTGCCTGGAGCAGACGGGCTGCATGAAGGGGCTGGCGGACAACGGCTACCTGTACCTGAACCGCGCCGTCACGCTGCCCTTCTCCATCCCCGAGATGGGCGCGCGCTCCCGCCTGCGCAGCGTGGTGGCCGCCATCCGAACGCGCGAGGACCTCATGTCCCTCATCATCGCCGGCAACGCCGCCAAAACCCGCGGCGGCGCCGGCTCGGTGCCGGCACTTCCCGGCTGGAAGGAGGCGGATTCCGAGGCGGTGGTGTGGATCCACGAGGCGTTCCGGTGCCTCCACGACGGCTCGGACATTTTGTGCCGGTACCTCCCGGAGAACGGCGCCAACGTCCGGCGCATCGTCAACACCATCCCCATCACGCTGCGGCTGCTGCTGCACCGCTCCGGCGGCGCCGCGCCGCTGTCGCCGCGCGCCGCGGCCGCCTGGGTGGTGCTGGCCGACCGCTGGCCCTGCCGCCTCAGCTGGACGCTGCAGTGCCTGGAGGACGCCGGGCAGAGCGCGGCGGCGGCGGCGCCGCATCCCGGGGGAAGGTCGCTGTGGAGCGTCTTCCAGGAGCACGCGGGCGAGCTGAGCGCGCTGCGGCAGCCGCTGGGCAAGGTGCTGAGCCTGGACGGCGACCCCGAGCTCTTCCAGGCCTTCCTGGCGCGGGATTTCCCCTTCGGCGCCGACGAGGCGCGGCAGCTGCTCGGCGTCACCGTCAACCTGGACCACTCCATCCGGCAGCAGATGGGGCTGCTGCGGGCGATGGCGCGGCTGGGCCAGGCCGCGCCCGTGTCCCGCGGGGTGCAGTGCCCGTCCTCCGCCCGGTGACCCCCCGGGACAGGCAGCTGGGATTGGGGATTTGGGATTTGGGGTTGGATTTGGGATTTGGGATTGAGATTTGGGATGGGGATGGGGATGGGGATGGCGCGGCTGGGCCGGGCCGCGCCCGTGTCCCGCGGGGTGCAGTGCCCGTCCTCCGCCCGGTGACCCCCCGGGACGGGCAGCTGGGATTGGGGATTTGGGATTGGGATTTGGGATATGGGATGGGGATTTGGGATTTGGGATTGGGATTGGGATGGGAATTTGGGATTTGGGGTTGGGATTTGGGGTTGGGGTTGAGATTTGGGATTGGGATTTGGGGTTGGGATTGGGGTTGGGGTTGAGATTTGGGATTGGGATTTGGGGTTGGGATTGGGTTTTGGGATTGAGATTTGGGACTTCGGATCAGGATTTGGGGTTGGGATTTGGGGTCGAGGATTTGGGATTTGGGGTTGGGATTTCGGATTTGGGGTTGGGATTCGGGATTGGGATTTTGGATCAGAATTTGGGATGGGGATCCAGAATTTGGGATTTGGGATTGGGATTGGCGGTCGGGATTTCTGATTGGGATTTGGGATCGGGATTGGCATCAGGATTTGGGATTTTGGGATAAGGATTTGGGATCTGAACACCCCCCCCCCCCCCCCCCCAGGGGCAGGGAGAGGAATTCTAGGTTTTTATCCCAGAATTGTGATCCTGGAGATGCTGGAGGGGATTGGAGAGATCCAGAGGGAATTCCTGGGTTTTATTCCTGATTTTTGGAGACATTGGAGGGGTTTGGGATGATCCAGAGGGAATTCTTTGGTTTTATTCCCAGTTTTTGTCACTGGGGGATGCTGGAGGAGACAGGGATTGGGAATTTCGGGGGTCTGATCCTGGATTTTGGAGGTGCTGGAGGGGACTGGGATGATCCAGAGGGAATTTTTTGGGGGTTTGTTCCCAGTTTTTGTCACTGGGAAATGCTCGGAGGGGACTGGGATGATCCAGGGGTACCCCAAAGCTCCCGGAAACCATGGGAATTTTGATCCCTCCCAGGAATCCCCCACCCTGAGACATTTTTGGGATCTCTTCCCAAAATTTGGGTCCTTTTGGGAAGTAAAATTGGGAAGGAAAATCGGGGAAATCCCCCTAAAAAAGCCCCAAATTCGGGCCATTCCCAAACCCCATCCCACCCAGAATTCCCGGGAAAACCCCCCATGATCATCCCCCAATAAACCAAGTTCCACCCCCGGCTCTGCATTTTGGGATTTTTTGGGATTTCCCGCCTTTTCCGGGTTTTTGGGGGGTGGGGGGGGAATCTTCACCCCTCCCCCCAACCCCCTCAAATCCATGAATTCCCAAAATCCTTGAATTCCGGGATGAGCCCCCAAGAAGAGGGCGGGTGACGAATGCAGAATTCCTTTAATTAGAAAACAGCCGTTAACAAAAATTCCACCACGGGGAAAACGAAGGAAGAAGAAAAACCCAAAAAAAACGGGAAAAGATGGAAAAAAACCAAAAAAAAACCAAAACCAAACCAAAACCCCCAAAACCAAACCACGGAAACACCAGCGAAAATTCCCGTCCGGAATATCGGGAATATCCCCCCGGAATTCCAACCCCATCCCCCCCACAGCTCCCTGAAAGATTTTATTGCACTTAAGAAAGAAAAGCGACCCCCAGGAATTCGCCCGGAATTCCGGGAATTTCGGGAATTCCGGGCTGGGAGATCCCCGCGGGCGCATCCCCGATTTCCCCGACCCCCTCCGACTCCGGAAATTTGGGATGACCGGGGAATTCCAGCCCCTCCCTCTCCCCTTTTCCACCTTCCCCGTTTTCCCGGGAATTCTGCGGCTGGTGATAAATAGAGACGGGAAAAAAGGGGGGAAAAAAACAGGAAAAAAGAGGAAAAAAAAACAGGGAAAAAGGGGAAAAACGGGGGGAAAAAAAAGGGAAAAAAGAGGAAAAATTCCCAAAGAAACCGAAACCACCGGAAAGGAAGGGAAATTAAAAATAAATAAAGCGTGGGGGCTGCAGAAGCAGCCGATCCCGGGATTTTTTAGGGACGGAATTCCCAAATTCCCGCCGCTCCCGGTCCCTGTAGTGTCGCGGATCCCGCCGGGAAGGGCCCCGGGAATTCCCGGGAGATCAGGAAGGCCCAGCCCCAGCTCCTTCCCTGCCCCTCGGAGGCGGGAAAAGTCAGGAAAAATCGGGAAAAAAAGTCGGGAATAATCCGTTTTTTTGTGGTTTTTTGTTTTTCTTTCCCACGAAAAGTCCTGAAATTCCCGAGGTTTGGTTGGAATCTTGTGCGGAGAGGGGAGAGGGGAAAGCTCCGGAGCCTCCCCCTCCAGGACCTGTGGGAAGAGCGGGAAGGAAAGGCTGGAATTCCCAGAAATTCACGGAAATTCACGGAAATCCCAGGCCCGGGGAGAGCCGGAATTCCAGGCGTTCCGGGGTGGAATTCCAGGGTTTTTCCCGGCTCACCTGCGCTCACAGCGGCTCCGGAGCCGTGTCCTGGCTGGCCTCGAGGAGCAGCTCCTGCAGCTCCTGCTCGTTCCGGGAGCAGCTCAGCTCTGCGGGAACGGGCACGGAACGTTCCGGAGCCATTCCCGAAATTCCCAGCACGGGCATTCGGGATTTCCCCGCTCCTTTTCCCAGATTTTCCCATTCCCAACCCAAAGATTTGGGATTTTCCTGCTGCATTCCCAGTTTTTCCCATCCCCAACCCAGAGATTTGGGATTTTCCCACTCCTTTCCCAGATTTTCCTATTCCCAACCCAAAGATTTGGGAGCTTCCCGCTGCTGCTTTTCCCAGTTTTTCCCATTCCCAACCTAAGGATTTGGGATTTTCCCTGCTGCTTTTCCCAGTTTTCCCAGCTCTTTTCCCCATTTTTCACCCCAGTTCCTCCTCCTTTCCTTTTATTTACCCCAATTCCAGCAGTTTTCCCACTTTTTCACCCGATTTCTAGCTCTATTCTCATTTTTCCGCCCCAATTCCTGCTGCATTCCCAATTTTTCACCCCAATTCCAGCTGCATTCCCAATTTTTCCACCCCAATTTCAGCTTCTTTCCCACTTTTCCACCCCAATTCCAGCTGCATTCCCAGTTTCCAACCCAATTCCAGGTGCATTCCCAGTTTTCCGCCCCAGTTCCGAGCTCCCGGGAACGCCCGCGCCCGGGGTCGCCCCCCGGCACCGGGAACTGGGGATTTGTGGCTCTCACCGTGCTCGGCCGCGCGCGTTCCCGATTTCCCGTCGCCCTCCGGGCCCGGCTCCGGCAACGCCCGGGCGAAATCCGCCTTGAGCCCGTTGGGAAGCGGCGAATCCCGGGAGGAGCTCCCGCAGGGAATTCCCTCGGAGGCGCTGGCCCGGCGCGGCCGCAGTTCGGGAACGGCGCCGGATCCATCAGGAATGGCTCCCAATCCATCGGAAACGACGCCGGATCCAACGGGAACAACCCCAGATCCATCGGGAACGGTGCCAGATCCGATGGGAACAACCCTGGATCCATCGGGAATGGCCCCAGATCCATCAGGAACAACCCCAGATCCAACGGGAACGGCGCCAGATCCAATGGGAACAACCTCAGATCCAATGGGAACGGCTCCAAATCCTTCGGGAACGGCCCTGGATCCGATGGGAACGACCCCAGATCCAATGGGAATGGCTCCAAATCCATCGGGAACGGCGCCAGATCTGACGGAGGCAACCCCAGATCCAAGGGGAGCGGCCCCGGATCCATCGGGAACGGTGCTGGATCCATCGGGAACGGCTCCGGATCCAACAGGAGCAGCTCCAAATCCATCAGGAACAGCCCCAGATCCAACAGGAATGGCACCAGATCCATCGGGAACGGCTCCGGATCCAACGGGAGCAGCTCCAAATCCATCAGGAACAGCCCCAGATCCAACAGGAACGGCACCAGATCCATCAGGAACGGCTCCAAATCCAACAGGAGCGGCTCCAGATCCATCAAAAATTGTCCCAGATCCGTCGTGAACGGGGCCGGATCCATCAGGAACAGCGACGGATCCACCCGGAAGGGCTCCAAATCCATCGGGAACAGCGCCAGATCCGAAAGGAACGTCTCCAGATCCATCAGGAATTGTCCCAGATCCATCGGGAACGATTCCGGATCCTTCAGGAACAACCACAGATCCTTCGGGAACGATCCCGGATCCTTCGGGAACAGTCTCAAATCCATCAGGAAGAGCCCTGGATCCATCGGGAATGGCTCTGGATCCATCAGGAACAGCTCCAGATCCTTCGGGAACAGCCCCAGATTCCTCTGGAATGATCCCAGATTCCTCGGGAACAGCCCATGATCCCTCAGGAACAGCCCTGGATCTCTCAGGAACGGCCCCAGATCCCTCAGGAACGGCCCCGGATCCCTTGGGAACGGCCCCAGATCCCTCAGGAATGACCCCGGATCGCTCGGGAATGGTCCCGGATCCCTCAGGAACGGTCCCGGATCCCTCGGGAACGGTCCCAGATCCCTCGGGAACATTCTCCACCCGTGTCACCACGAAGATCTTGCGGCCTCTGCCGGGGCTGGAGACGGAAATCCTGCGCTCGGCATTCCCGGAATTCCCAGATTCCACAGTCTCCCTCGAGTCCTTCCCATCCTCCTCCTCCTCCTCCTCCTCCGTGTCCGAGCTGGAATCCCCGGCCGGAGCCGCGTTCCCGTTCTCCTCCGGGGCGGGGGGGGAAGCGGCGGAGCCGGGAATTCCGGGATCGCCCTCGGGATCCTCGGGATCGGTGCCGGAGATCTCCGGCATGGAGGCCGAGTGCTGGAGCTGCTGCTCCTGCTCCTCCTTCTCCTTGGCCAGGATGAAATTCCGCTTGCAGCCGTTCTGGATCTCGGCCAGCAGCGCCTTCTGCGTCTCCAGGAAGCTCTTGACCTGCGGGGAAAATCCGGGAATGTCGGGAAAATCCCGGGAAATCCCTCGGGAACGGCGTCGGTTCCACCCCGGGATGGGGTTTTGTGGCGCTGGCCCTTTAAGAGGGGACTGTGGAATTTTGGGCGCTTTTCCCGAGGTTTTGGGGGGTCCTGGATTGGGATTCCCAGAATTCCCGGAATTCCTGCTGGGAAATGGGAAAATCCAGAGGATCCGGCCTCAAAAATGGGTTTTTCCCACTGGGGAAAGACCCCAAAAATGTGGGAATGCAAAGAAGTGGATCCTGGAGATTCCCAAAATTCCTGGAGCTGGGAATGATCCGTTATCCCCAAACCCCCAGGGTTTCATTCTCGGGAAAATTTGGCAAATCCAAGAAAAAACCTGGAAAAACCTGGAAAAGCCACCAGGAACCAACCCCAAAATCCCAAACCCCAACCCCCAGCACCTCAGGCGCCACTTCACGCTCCAGGAATGCCCCAAAATCTCGGAATTTTGGGGGGAATTTCAGGAATTTTGGGGGGAATTTCGGGAAATTTTTTAGAATCCCATTAATTTCTTTGGAATTCCAGGAATTTTTTGGGAATTCTGGGAATTCTCAGGCTTGTACTCGAATCCCAAACCCCCAACGCCTCAGGCGCCACTCCCTGCTCCGGGAACGCCCCAGAACCGCGGGGATTTTGGGGAATTCCCAGAATTTTGTGGGAACTCCAGGGAATTTTTGGGAATTCCGTGAATTTTTTGGGGAATTCTGGGACACACCACCTCCTCCTTGGGCTTGTGCTTGAATTCCAACCCCCAACACCTCAGGTGCCACTTCCCACTCCGGGAACGCCACAAAATCGTGGAATTTCAGGAATTTTTGGGGGAAATTTTGGGAATTTTTTGGGAATTCCAGGAATTTTTTAGAAATTTCAGGAATATTTGGGAATTCTGGGCCACACCACCTCCCCCTTGAGCTCGTGCTCAAACGCCCAACCCCCCAACCCCTCAGGCGCCGCTCCCTGCTCCAGGAACGCCCCAGAACCGCGAGGATTTTTGGGAACTCCCGGGATTTTTTTTGGGAATTCTGGGGAATTACCGGGAATTCCGGGAAATCTTTGGGAATTCCATCACTTTTTTGGGAATTCTGGGAACTCTCAGGCTTGTACTCAAACCCCCAACCCCCAACCCCTCAGGCGCCGCTCCCTGCTCCAGGAACGCCCCAGAACCGCGAGGATTTTTGGGAACTCCCGGGATTTTTTTTGGGAATTCTGGGGAATTTCCGGGAATTCCGGGAAATCTTTGGGAATTCCATCACTTTTTTGGGAATTCTGGGAATTCTCAGGCTTGTACTCAAACCCCAAACCCCCCAGCCCCTCAGGCGCCGTTCCCCGCTCCTTGAACGCCCCAGAACAGCGGGGACTCTTGGGAACTCCCGGGGTTTTTTCTGGGGAATTCCGGGGAATTTCCGGGAGTTCCGGGACGCACCGCCTCCTTCTTGGGCTCGCGGTCGAGGTCGAGGCGCAGCAGGGAGCAGTTGACGCGCAGGGCCAGGCTCAGCGCCATCAGCCCCCCGGTCTTGATGTCGTTCTCGCGCAGGTCCAGGCGCAGCAGCCGCGGGCTCTCGGCCACGAACTCGGCCACGGCCACGGCCCCTGCGGGGAAAACCGGGAATTGGGGGGAAAACCGGGAATTGGGGGGAAAAGCGGGGATTGGGGGGGGGGAAGTCCCGGGAGTTCTGGCGGAATTGGGGAGAAAATCCAGGAAATTGGGGTGAAAACTGGGGGGAAAGCCCAGGAAAATGAGGGGGAAGTCCTGGGAATTGGGGGGAAATCCCAGGAATTCTGGGGGAATCGGGGGGAAATTGGGGGGGCATCCTGGGAACTGGGGGGGATTCTGAGGGAATTTGGGGGGAATCCTGGGAAATTGAGGGGAAATTTCTGGGAAACGGAGGGGAGATTCTGGGAGAATTGGGGGGGTATCCTGAGAACTGGGGGGGGATTCTGAGGGAATTGGGGGGAAAATCCCAGGAAATTGGGGGGGGGGAAATGGGAATTGGAGGGAAATCCTGGGAATTCTGGGGGAACTGGGGGGGAAATCTGGGAACTGGGGGGATATCCTGGGAATTTTTCAGCTCAATCCCCACTTTTCCAGGCCCATCCCAAATTTACCAAACCCAACCTGAATTTTCCAAAGCCACTCCAACTTTCCAAAGCCCATCCCAACTTTCCCAAGCCCATCGCAACTTTCTCAAACCCAACCTGAATTTTCCAAGCCCAACCCAACTTCTCCAAACCCATCCCAACTTTCCCAAACCCATCCCAACTTTCCCAAACCCACCCCAACTTCTCCAAACCCATCCCAACTTTCCCAAGCCCATCCCAACTTTTCCAGGCCCATCCCAACTTTTCCAGGCCCATCCCAACTTCACCAAGCCCACCCCAACTTCTCCAAGCCCATCCCAACTTTTCCAGGCCCATTCCAACTTTTCCAGGCCCATCCCAACTTTCCCAAGCCCATCCCAACTTTTCCAAGCCCATCCCAACTTTTCCAGGCCCATCCCAACTTTTCCAGGCCCATCCCAACTTCACCAAGCCCACCCCAACTTCTCCAAGCCCATCCCAACTTCTCCAAGCCCATCCCAACTTTCCTAAACCCACCCCAACTTTCCCAAGCCCATCCCAACTTTTCCAGGCCCATCCCAACTTCTCCAAACCCATCCCAACTTATCCAAACCCATCCCGACTTCTCCAAACCCATCCCAACTTTCCCAAACCCATCCCAACTTTCCCAAGCCCATCCCAACTTCTCCAGGCCCATCCCAACTTCACCAAGCCCACCCCAACTTTCCCAAGCCCATCCCAACTTCTCCAAGCCCACCCCAACTTTCCCACGCCCCACCCGCCCCCGGGCCGCCCCGGGGCGCCGGGAAATCCCGGGAATTGCCGGGAGCTGCCGCTCTGGGACCTTCGCAGGTGAGCTTGGTGCAGGCCAGGCCCAGGCGCAGCACGGAGCGGTTCCCGATCAAGCCGCTCTTCAGGTTCCGCACGCCCTCGTTCCCCACGGCGTTGTGGCCCAGGTTCAGCGTCTCCAGGCTCTGCGTGTGCGGCTGGGGGAAAAAAACACGGGAAAATCCGTGGGGACCCAGGGAAAAACGGGAAAATCCAGGGGGGAAATGGGGGGGGGGGGGGGAGATGCAGGGAAAATCCATGGGGAAATGCAGGGAAAATCCATGGGGAAATCCGTGGGGATCCAGGGAAAAACCGTGGGAAAATACAGGGAAAAAATGGGAAAATGGGGGGGGGGGGAATCCAAGGGAAATCCATGGGAAAATCCAGGGAAAAAAAGGGGGAAAATCCATGGGAAAATCCAGGGGAAAACGGGAAAATCCAGGGGAAAAATGGGGGGGAAATACAGGGAAAATCCATGGGGAAATGCAGGGAAAATCCAAGGAAAAACAGGTGAAAATCCGTGGGAAAATCCAGGGAAAAATGGGAAGATCCGGGGGAAAATCCAGGGAAAAATGGGGAAATCCACGGGAAAATCCATGGAAAAATAGGGAAATCCATGGGGATCCATGGGAATATCCAGGAAAAAACAGGAAAATCCATGGGAAAATTCAGGGGAAAATGTTTGGGGATCCATGGGAAAATCCAGGGAAATCCTGGGAAAATTCATGGGGAACCAGGAAAAATCCATAGAAAACCCACAAAAACCAACAAAATCTAAGAAAACCCATGGGAAATCTATGGACAATGATGAAAAAACCATGGAAAACCCATGGAAAGCAAAAGCAATCCAAGGAAAATCCATGGAAAACCAAAGAAAATCCATGAAAATCCATGGAAATTGGTGGAAAATCCATGGAAAACCAATGAAAACCAATGGAAATCAATGGAAAACCCATGGAAAACCAATGGAAACCAATAGAAATCGATGGAAAATCCATGGAAAACCAATGGAAAACCAACAGAAATCCTTAAAAAACCAAGGAAAATCCATGGAAATCCATGGAAAACCCATGGAAAACCAATGGAAACCAATAGAAAACCACGGAAAATCCATGAAAACCCATGGAAAACCCATGGAAAACCCATGGAAAACCAACGGAAACCAAGGAAAATCCATGGAAATCCATGGAAAACCCATGGAAAACCAATGGAAACCAACAGAAAACCAAGGGAATTCCATGGAAAACCCATGGAAACCAAGAAAAAGCCACGGAAAACTCAAGGAAACCAAAGAAAATCCCTGGAAAACCAAAAGAAAACCCCAGAAATCCACGAACTAACGCCAGAACAGCCAACGTTTCCCCCGGAATGCGGCGCCGGGAGCGCCGGGAAGGGCGGGAATTCTCACCAGGGTCATTCCCAGGTAGGCCATGCCGGCGTGGCTCAGCTGGTTGTTCCACAGCACCAGCGTCACCAGCCCCCGGCGCTGCTCCCGCAGCCCCTCGCAGATGTAGGCCAGGCCTGGAAAAGCGGGAATAGCCCGGAAATCCCGGGAAATCGGGGGTCAGGCCAGGCCTGGAAAAGCGGGAATAGCCCGGAAATCCCGGGAAATCGGGGGTCAGGCCAGGCCTGGAAAATCCTGGGATTAGGCCAGGCCTGGAAAAGCGGGAGTATCCCAGAAATCCCGGGAAATCGGGGGTCAGGCCAGGCCTGGAAAAGCGGGAATCAGGGATTCCCAAACGCATTCCCACCATTCCAAACCTATTCCCAAACCCCATTCCCACATTCCCAAACCCCATTCCCATAAATCCCACCCGAGTCCATGACGTGGCTGTTGCGCAGGCCCAGCCCGTTCCCACGTTCCCAAACCCCGTTATTCCCATTATTCCTGGCTGGAATTCCCGTTATTCCTGTTGTTATTCCCAGCTGGAATTCCCATTACTCCCGGCTGGAATTCCCAGCTGGAATTCCCACTCGAGTCCATGAGGTGGTTGTTGCACTGTTCCAGCCCGTTCCCAAACCCCGTTATTCCCATTATTCCTGGCTGGAATTCCCGTTATTCCCGGCTGGAATTCCCGTTATTCCCGTTGTTATTCCCGGCTGGAATTCCCACCCAAGTCCATGAGGTGGTTGTTGCACAGCCCGTTCCCACGTTCCCAAACCCCATTATTCCCGGCTGGAATTCCCGTTATTCCCGTTGTTATTCCCAGCTGGAATTCCCACCCGAGTCCATGAGGTGGTTGTTGCACAGCCCGTTCCCACGTTCCCAAACCCCGTTATTCCTGTTGTTATTCCCGGCTGGAATTCCCACCCGAGTCCATGAGGTGGCTGTTGCACAGCCCGTTCCCACGTTCCCAAACCCCGTTATTCCCGGCTGGAATTCCCGTTATTCCTGTTGTTATTCCCAGCTGGAATTCCCGTTGTTATTCCCAGCTGGAATTCCCGTTGTTATTCCCGGCTGGAATTCCCACCCGAGTCCATGAGGTGGTTGTTGCACAGCCCGTTCCCAAACCCCGTTATTCCCGTTGTTATTCCCGGCTGGAATTCCCACCCGAGTCCATGAGGTGGTTGTTGCACAGCCCGTTCCCAAACCCCGTTATTCCCGTTGTTATTCCCGGCTGGAATTCCCACCCGAGTCCATGAGGTGGTTGTTGCACAGCCCGTTCCCACGTTCCCAAACCCCGTTATTCCCGTTGTTATTCCCGGCTGGAATTCCCACCCGAGACCATGAGGTGGTTGTTGCACAGCCCGTTCCCACGTTCCCAAACCCCGTTATTCCCGTTGTTATTCCCGGCTGGAATTCCCACCCGAGTCCATGAGGTGGTTGTTGCGCAGGTCCAGGATCTGGATGCAGCCGTTGAACTTGAGCAGGTTGCCGAGCTGCGCCGAGTCCTGCAGCCCGTTGAGCTTGTTGTCAGCCAGGTACAGCTCCCGCAGCGTCACGTTCATCTTCAGCGCCGTGGCTGCCGGGAAAAACCGGGAAAAACCGGGAATGAGCAACCCGGGAAAACCGGGAATGCACCGGGAACGGGACAGAAAAATAACGGGGGAATAACGGGGAAATGGGAACTGAGGCCGCTCTCAGCCAGGTCCAGCTCCCGCAGCGTCACGTTCATCTTCAGCGCCGTGGCTGCCGGGAAAAACCGGGAAAAACCGGGAATGAGCAACCCGGGAATGCACCGGGAATGGGAACAGGGAAATAAGGGGGAAATAACGGGGAAATAACGGGGGAATAACGGGAAAATGGGAACTGAGGCCGCTGTCAGCCAGGTACAGCTCCCGCAGCGTCACGTTCATCTTCAGCACCGTGGCTGCCGGGAAAAACCGGGAAAAACCGGGAATGAGCAACCCGGGAATGCACCGGGAATGGGAACAGGGAAATAAGGGGGAAATAACGGGGAAATAACGGGGGAATAACGGGAAAATGGGAACTGAGGCCGCTGTCAGCCAGGTACAGCTCCCGCAGCGTCACGTTCATCTTCAGCACCGTGGCTGCCAGGAAAAACCGGGAATGAGCAACCCGGGAAAACCAGGAATGCACCGGGAACGGGACAGAAAAATAACGGGGAAATGAATAACGGGGGAATAACGGGGAAATGGGAACTGAGGCCGCTCTCAGCCAGGTCCAGCTCCCGCAGCGTCACGTTCATCTTCAGCGCCGTGGCTGCTGGGAAAAACCGGGAAAAACCGGGAATGAGCAACCCGGGAAAACCGGGAATGCACCGGGAACGGGACAGAAAAATAACGGGGGAATAACGGGGGAATAACGGGGGAATAACGGGGAAATGGGAACTGAGGCCGCTGTCAGCCAGGTACAGCTCCCGCAGCGTCACGTTCATCTTCAGCGCCGTGGCTGCCGGGAAAAACCGGGAATGAGCAACCCGGGAAAACCGGGAATGCACCGGGAAACCACCGGGGAATCACCGGGGAATAACCAGGAATAAACAACCAGGAAATCACCGGGAACGGGGCAGGGAAATAACCAGGAAAATGGGTGGGAAATGGGCGGGAAATGGGTGGAAAAATGGATGGGAATGGATGGGAATGGATGGAAAAATGATGGAAGAATGGGAGAAATGGGAGGGAAAATTGATGGAAATGGATGGAAAATGGGAAAAATGGATGGAAAATGGATGGAAAATGGATGGAAAAATGGGAAAAATGGATGGAAGATGGATGGAAAAATGGATGGAAAAATGGGGAAAAAATAAATGGAAGAATGGATGGAAAATGGGTGGGAAAATGGGCGGAAAATGGATGGAAGAATGGGAAAAATGGATGGAAAGTGGATGGAAAATGGATGGAAAAATGCGAAAAATGGACGGAAAAAAGGGAAAAATGGATGGAAAAATGGATGGAAAAAAGGGAAAACCGGATGGAAAAAAGGGAAAACCGGATGGAAAAAAGGGAAAACCGGATGGAAAAAAGGGAAAACCGGATGGAAAAAAGGGAAAACCGGATGGAAAATTCCCAGCAGGACCTCCCGGCCCCTCCCTGCTCCCTCTCCCACCCCTCCCCTCCCCCCCATCCCAAACCCCTTTAACCCCTTCATCCCCACCTCCCTCCCCTCCCGAAATTCCCGGGAATCTCCTCCCGGGGGGGCTTCCCGGCGGGAATTCCCGGGACTGCGGGGAATCTGACCGAGCAGCATCAGGGGTCTCCCGGACAGGGAGGTGTTCTCCAGGTGCAGAACCACCAGGCTGCTGCTGATGCGCAGCGCCCGCGCCACGAACGGCGCCGAGTGGTCCAGGAGTGGCGTGTTCCGGGCGTCCAGGTACTGCAGGCAGCTGGTCTGGGGGGAAAACGGGATTTGGGATTTGGGATTTGGGATTTGGGATTGGGATGGATGCTGACCCACCCAGGTACTGCAGGCAGCTGGTCTGGGGGGAAAACGGGATTTGGGATTTGGGATTGGGATGGATTCCAAACCTCAAGCACTGCAGGCAGCTGGTCTGGGGGGAAAACGGGATTTGGGATTGGGATTTGGGATTTGGGATTGGGATGGATCCTGACCCACCCAGGTACTGCAGGCAGCTGGTCTGGGGGGAAAACGGGATTTGGGATTTGGGATTGGGATGGATCCTGACCCACCCAGGTACTGCAGGCAGCTGGTCTGGGGGGAAAACGGGATTTGGGATTTGGGATTGGGATGGATCCTGACCCACCCAGGTACTGCAGGCAGCTGGTCTGGGGGGAAAACGGGATTTGGGATTTGGGATTTGGGATTGGGATGGATTCCAAACCCCAGGTACTGCAGGCAGCTGGTCTGGGGGGAAAACGGGATTTGGGATTTGGGATTGGGATGGATCCTGACCCACCCAGGCACTGCAGGCAGCTGGTCTGGGGGGAAAACGGGATTTGGGATTTGGGATGGATTCCAAACCCCAGGCACTGCAGGCAGCTGGTCTGGGGGAAAAACGGGATTTGGGATTTGGGATTTGGGATTGGGATGGATCCTGACCCACCCAGGCACTGCAGGCAGCTGGTCTGGGGGGAAAACGGGATTTGGGATTTGGGATTTGGGATTGGGATGGATCCTGACCCACCCAGGTACTGCAGGCAGCTGGTCTGGGGGGAAAACGGGATTTGGGATTTGGGATGGATCCTGACCCACCCAGGTACTGCAGGCAGCTGGTCTGGGGGGAAAACGGGATTTGGGATTTGGGATTGGGATGGATCCTGACCCACCCAGGCACTGCAGGCAGCTGGTATGGGGGGAAAACGGGATTTGGGGTTGGGATTTGGGATTTGGGGTTTGGGATTGGGATGGATCCTGACCCACCCAGGCACTGCAGGCAGCTGGTCTGGGGGGAAAACGGGATTTGGGGTTGGGATTTGGGATTTGGGATTTGGGATTGGGATGGATTCTAAACCCCCCAGGTACTGCAGGCAGCTGGTCTGGGGGGAAAACGGGATTTGGGGTTGGGATTTGGGATGGATCCTGACCCACCCAGGTACTGCAGGCAGCTGGTCTGGGGGGAAAACAGGATTTGGGATTTGGGATTTGGGGTTTGGGATTTGGGATTTGGGATTGGGATGGATCCTGACCCACCCAGGCACTGCAGGCAGCTGGTCTGGGAGGAAAACGGGATTTGGGATTTGGGATGGATCCTGACCCACCCAGGTACTGCAGGCAGCTGGTCTGGGGGGAAAACGGGATTTGGGATTTGGGATTGGGATGGATTCCAAACCCCAGGCACTGCAGGCAGCTGGTCTGGGGGGAAAACGGGATTTGGGATTTGGGATTTGGGATTTGGGATTGGGATGGATCCTGACCCACCCAGGCACTGCAGGCAGCTGGTCTGCGGGGAAAACGGGATTTGGGATTTGGGATTTGGGATTTGGGAATGATCCTGACCCACCCAGGCACTGCAGGCAGCTGGTCTGGGGGGAAAACGGGATTTGGGATTTGGGATTTGGGATTTGGGATGGATCCTGACCCACCCAGGCACTGCAGGCAGCTGGTCTGGGGGAAAAACGGGATTTGGGATTTGGGATGGATCCTGACCCACCCAGGTACTGCAGGCAGCTAGTCTGGGGGGAAAACGGGATTTGGGGTTGGGATTTGGGATTTGGGGTTTGGGATTGGGATTTGGGGTTGGGATTTGGAATTGGGATTTGGGATTGGGATGGATTCCAACCCCCCCAGGTACTGCATGAAAAGAAATTCGGGATTTGGGGTTGGGATTTGGGGTCGGGACACGGATCCGGAGGGATCCCGACTGCCCTGGGGAACTCTGAGCCAGGAAATTAGGGAAAACATCCCAGAATTCCCAGATTTCTTCCCTGGGAACTCCAAGATTTCTCCCTGGACTTGCTCCCCATTCCCGATTTTCCCAAAAATCCCGGATTTCCCAACCCCAGGGAATCCCCAAAGAATTCCCATGGAGCCAATCCCGGAGCCGGAATCCAAGCCGGGAAAAGTCTGGGACAAAATCTGGGAATTCTGGGAGAGAACTTGAGAATTCCAGAGAATTTGGGAATTCCAGAGGAGAATTTGGGAATTCTGTGAGAGAACTTGGGAATTCCAGAGAATTTGGGAATTCCAGAGGAGAATTTGGGAATTCTGGGACGGATCCGGGAGCAGAATTCCCAAACAATTCCCAAACATTTCCGACTCCTCTGGAATTCCTGGGAGTGCCCCAGGGGAAATGAGGGGGTTGGGAAAGAACCGGAAAATCAGGGATCATCCTTGGGATCACTGGGATAATTGGGATAATTGGGATAATTGGGATAATTGGGATAATTGGGATAACGATAATCCGCCCTTTGTTGGGATAATTAACCCTTTGTTGGCAATAATTATCCCAGGAAAGGCTTTTCCAAGGGATGTTCCACCCTGTTTTTTAGGGAATGCCGGGAATTTTGGGAATTTCAGGGAATCCCAGGAATGATTCCATGGAATTTTGGGAATTCTCACGGGAATTGTGAGCCCTCCCTGCCCCTCCCAGGCACAAAAACCCTCAGGAGTGCCAGAAATTCCTTGGAATTCCAGGAATTTGGGGGAAAAAAACTCGGGAATCCCAGGAATTTTGGGAAAACCCTTGGGAATCCCAGGAATGTTGGGAATTTCAGGGAATCCCGGGAATGATTCCGTGGAATTTTGGGAATTCTCACCTTCCTCATCACCTGTGCTGCTGCCCGCCCTCCCAGGCTACCAAAACCCTCAGGAACGCCAAAAATTTTGGGAAATCCCCTGGGAATGCCAGGAATTTTGGGGGAAAAGTCAGGAATTTTGGGAATTTCAGGGAGTAATTCCCAGGAATTTGGGGAATTTTTGGGAATTCTCACCTTCCTCATCACCTGTGCCACCCCCTGCTACCACCCTGAGCCGTCCCTGCCCCTCCCAGGCCACAGAAACCCTCAGGAACGCCGGGAATCCCGGGAATTTTGGGGGAAAAGTCAGGAATTTTGGGAATTTCAGGGAGCAGTTCCAGGAATTTGGGGGATTTTTGGGAATTCTCACCTTCCTCATCATGTGAGCGGCCGCCTGCCAGCCGCGGGCCCCCAGGTGTTTGTTGGAGCCGATGTTGAGGTGCGTGGCCGACTCGTAGTACTCGATCATGTCGAAGAGCGCCGAGGCCCCCTGGGGAAATCACCGGGAAATCACCGGGGAAAGCACCGGGAAATCACGGGGAAATCACGGGGAAAGCACCGGGAAAGCACCGGGAAAATCACGGGGAAATCACGGGAAAATCACGGGGAAATCACAGGGAAATCATGGGAAAATCACAGGGAAATCACGGGGAAATAATGGAAAAATCATGGGAAAATCACGGGGAAATCACCAGGAAATCATGGGAAAATCACCGGGAAATCATGGGAAAATCACCGGGAAATCACCGGGAAATCACCGGGAAAGCACCGGGAAAGCACTGGGAAATCACGGGGAAATCATGGAAAAATCATGGGAAAATCACCGGGAAATCATGGGAAAATCACCGGGAAATCACGGGGAAATCACCGGGAAATCACGGGGAAATCACCGGGAAATCATGGAAAAATCATGGGGAAATCACCAGGAAAGCATGGGAAAATCATGGGAAAATCACTGGGAAAATCATGGGGAAATCACATGGAAATTATTGAAAAATCACTGGGAAAATCTCCAGGAAATCATGGAAAAATCTCCAGGAAATCATGGAAAAATCAGCTGGAAAATCTCCAGGAAATCATGGAAAAATCACCAGGAAATCACCGGGAAATCATGGAAAAATCATGGGAAAATCACCGGGAAATTACGGGGAAATTATGGGAAAACACTGGGAAAATCCCAGAAAAAACCCAGAAAACCCCACGGAAATCCTGGAAAAAAAATCTGGAAAAACCCTGGGAAAATCCTGGGAAAATCCCAGAAAAACCCTGGGAAAATCTCAGAAAAATCCTGAGGAAGTCCTTGGAAAACCACAGGAAAATCCCGGGAAAATCACAGGGAAAACCCCAGAAAAACCCTGGGAAAACGCTAGAAAAAAATCCCAGAAAAACCCTGGAAAAATCCAGAAAAACCCCAGAAAGAATCCATGAAAAATCCTATAAAACCCCAGTTAAATCCCAGGGAAAACCCCGGAAAAATCCAGGAAAATCTGGAGCATCCCAAGCTTTGCCAAAGGAAGAGAGGAGAGGAAAAGAAGAGCAGGAAAATCCCCCTAAAAAAAATCAAAAATCTGGGATGGGGATGAGCCGGAATTCCCGGAAATTCCCGGAAATTCCCAGAAATTCCCGGAAATTCCCGGAAATTCCCGGACTTGGGGTGGCACTCACGTCCTCGTCCAGGCTGGTCTGCTCCAGGTCGAGCAGCTTGAACTGGAGGCGTTTGAAGATCTCTCCATGGCCTCGCAGGCGCGGTAATCCAGCTTCTCGCCTGGAAAAACGGAATGCCGAGCGGGAAAACGGCGCGAGAGCGACCCGGGATGCCCGGGCGAGGACTCCTGGGAAAGTCCCCGGAAAGTCCCCGGGGAATTCCCAAAATATTCCTGAGAAATTCCTAGGAAATTCCTGGGAAATTCCCAAAATATTCCTGAGAAATTCCTGAGAAAATCCCCAGAAAGTCCTGAGAAATTCCAGAGAAATTCCAGAGAAATTCCTAGGAAATTCCCAAAATATTCCTGAGAAAATGCCCAGAAAGTCCTGAGATATTCCCGGGAAATTCCTAGGAAAGTCCTGGGAAATTCCCAAAATATTCCTGAGAAATTCCTGAGAAATTCCCAAAATATTCCTGAGAAAATGCCCAGAAAGTCCTGAGATATTCCCAGGAAATTCCTAGGAAAATCCTGGGAAATTCCTGAGAAATTCCTGAGAAAATCCCCAGAAAGTCCTGAGAAATTCCTGAGAAATTCTTGGGAAATTCCCAAAATAATCCTGGGAAATTCCTGAGAAAATCCCGAGAAATTCCGGGAAAATTCCTGGAAAATTCCTGAGAAAATCCCCAGAAAGTCCTGAGAAATTCCAGAGAAATTCCTGGGAAAACCCCAAAATATTCCTGAGAAAGTCCTGAGAAAATCCCCGGAAAATCCTGAGATATTCCTGGGAAATTCCTGAGAAATTCCTGAGAAAATCCCCAGAAAGTCCTGAAATAATAAAAAGCTGGAAAACGATTGGAAAAGGGCTGGGAAAAGAGTGGGGAAATGGCTGGAAAATGGGACTGAAAATGGCTGGAAAAAAGCTGGGAAAAAGGTGAAAAATTGGTGGAAAAAACTGGAAGAAAGCTGGAAAAGAGAGGAAAAAGGGATGGAAAAAACTTGGAAAAAGGATGGGAAATGGGTGGGAAAAAAAGCTGGAAAAGAGATGGAAAAAGAGATGGAAAAAGCTGGAAAAAGGATGGGAAATGAGTGGGAAAAACGTGGAAAAAGCTGGAAAAAGCTGGAAAAAGGGATGGAAAATGGGGTGGAAAAAGCTGGGGAAAAAGGATGAAAAAAAGCTGGAAAAAGGATGGAGAATGGGTGGAAAAGGGATGGAAAAGGATTGGAAAAAGGCTGGGAAAAGAGTGGGAAAATGGCTGGAAAAAAGCTGGAAAACTGGTGGAAAAAAAACTGGAAAAGAGATGAAAAATAGATGGAAAAAGGCGGGAAAAGGGATGGAAAATGGGTGGAAAAAATGGGAAAAAGCTGGAAAAAAGGGATGGAAAAGGGACAGAAAATGAATGGAAAAAAGCTGGAAAAGAGATGGAAAAAGGCTGGAAAAGGGATGGGAAAATGGGTGGGAAAAACTGGAAAAAAGCTGAAAAATTGGGGGGGAAAATGGAAAAAAGCTGGAAAATGGGATGGAAAAAAGATGGAAAAAAGCTGGAAAAAGGGATGGAAAATAATGGAGAAAAGCTGGAAAAAGCTGGAAAAAGCTGGAAAAACGATGGAAATGGGTGGAAAAAAGCTGGAAAAAGGGATGGGAAATGGGGTGGAAAAAAGCTGGGAAAAAGCTGGAAAAAGGAAGGAAAAAGGGATGGAAAATGATGGAAAAAAGCTGAAAAAAGCAGGGAAAAAAGCTGGAAAAAGGGATGGAAAATGAGTGGGAAAAAGTGGGAAAAAAGATGGGAAATGGGTGGGGAAAAGCTGGAAAAATCTGGAAAAGGGCATGGAAAAAAGCTGGGAAAAGGGATGGAAAATGGGTAGAAAAAGTGGGAAAGAAGATGGAAAATGGGTGGAAAAAAGCTGGAAAAGGGAAGGAAATGGGATGGAAAAAAGCTGGAAAAAAAGAATGAAAAAAGCTGGAAAAAGGATGGAAAATGGGTGGGAAAAAGTGGGAAAAAAGCTGGAAAAATGGATGGAAAATGGGTGGAAAAAGTGGGAAAGAAGATGGAAAATGGGTGGGAAAAAGCTGGAAAAGGGAAGGAAATGGGATGGAAAAAAGCTGGAAAAAAAGAATGAAAAAAGCTGGAAAAAGGATGGAAAATGGGTGGGGAAAAGCTGGGAAAAAGCTGGAAAAATGGATGGAAAATGGGTGTAAAAAAGTGGGAAAAAAGATGGAAAATGGGTGGGGAAAAGCTGGAAAAATCTGGAAAAGGGCATGGAAAAAAGCTGGAAAAAGGGATGGAAAATGGGTGGGAAAAAGTGGGAAAAAAGATGGAAAATGGGTGGAAAAAAGCTGGAAAAGGGAAGGAAATGGGATGGAAAAAAGCTGGAAAAAAAGAATGAAAAAAGCTGGAAAAAGGATGGAAGATGGGTGGGGAAAAGCTGGGAAAAAGCTGGAAAAATGGATGGAAAATGGGTGGAAAAAAGCTGGAAAAGGGAAGGAAATGGGATGGAAAAAAGCTGGAAAAAAAGAATGAAAAAAGCTGGAAAATGGATGGAAAATGGGTGGGGAAAAGCTGGGAAAAAGCTGGAAAAATGGATGGAAAATGGGTGGAAAAAAGTGGGAAAAAAGATGGAAAATGGGTGGGGAAAAGCTGGAAAAATCTGGAAAAGGGCATGGAAAAAAGCTGGAAAAAGGGATGGAAAATGGGTGGAAAAAGTGGGAAAGAAGATGGAAAATGGGTGGAAAAAAGCTGGAAAAGGAAGGAAATGGGATGGAAAAAAGCTGGAAAAAAAGAATGAAAAAAGCTGGAAAAAGGATGGAAAATGGGTGGGGAAAAGCTGGGAAAAAGCTGGAAAAATGGATGGAAAATGGGTGGGAAAAGTGGGAAAAAAGATGGAAAATGGGTGGGGAAAAGCTGGAAAAATCTGGAAAAGGGCATGGAAAAAAGCTGGAAAAATGGATGGAAAAAGGTTTGGAAAAAGGGATGGAAAAAGGTTTGGAAAAAGGTTTGGAAAAAGGTTTGGAAAAAGGTTTGGAAAAAGGTTTGGAGAAGGATGGAACTCACCCTTGAGGTCCAGGCAGTCGATCCTGGGAGCCAAATCCTTGAACTCCTGGAAAACACCAAAATCTCAGAGGAAAAACGGGATTTTATGGGGATAAAAATGGGATTTTATGGGGAAAAAAATGGGATTTTATGGGGGGGGAAAATGGGATTTTATGGGGATAAAAATGGGATTTTATGGGGATAAAAATGGGATTTTATGGGGATAAAAATGGGATTTTATGGGGGGGGGAAATGGGATTTTTTGGGGATAAAAATGGGATTTTATGGGGACGAAAATGGGATTTTATGGGGGGAAAATGGGATTTTATGGGGATAAAAATGGGATTTTATGGGGATGAAAATGGGATTCTATGGGGGGGAAAAATGGGATTTTTTGGGGATAAAAATGGGATTTTATGGGGGGGAAAAATGGGATTTTATGGGGATAAAAATGGGATTTTATGGGGGGGAAAATAGGATTTTTTGGGGATAAAAATGGGATTTTATGGGGGGGAAAAATGGGATTTTATGGGGGGAAAAATGGGATTTTATGGGGGAAAAATAGGATTTTTTGGGGATAAAAATGGGATTTTATGGGGGGGAAAAATGGGATTTTATGGGGGGAAAAATGGGATTTTTTGGGGATAAAAATGGGATTTTATGGGGATGAAAATGGGATTTTATGGGATAAAAATGGGATTTTATGGGGATGAAAATGGGATTTTATGGGGGGGAAAATGGGATTTTATGGGGATAAAAATGGGATTTTTTGGAGGAAAAGGCAGAAAAAAGGGATTTTCTGGGCTGGAAAAGCAGAATAAAAAGGGAATTTTTTGGGGAACAGGCAGGAAAAAATGGGATTTTTTGGGCCGGAAATGCAGAAAAAAATGGGATTTTTTTTTTTTTTAAGGCAGAACAAAGGGATTTTCTGGGCTGGAAATGCAGAATAAAAAGGGAATTTTTGGGGGAAAAGGCAGGAAAAGGGAATTTTTTTGGGGAACAGGCAGAAAAAATGGGATTTTTTGGGAAAATACAGATAAAAAGGGGATTTTTTTTTTTAAGGCAGAAAAAAAGGGATTTTCTGGGCTGGAAATGCAGAATAAAAAGGGAATTTTTTGGGGAAAAGGCAGGAAAAGGGAATTTTTTGGGGAACAGGCAGAAAAAAATGGGATTTTTTTGGAAAATGCAGATAAAAATGGGATTTTTTTTTTTTTTAAGGCAGAAAAAAGGGATTTTCTGGGCTGGAAATGCAGAATAAAAAGGGAATTTTTTGGGGAAAAGGCAGGAAAAGGGAATTTTTTGGGGAACAGGCAGAAAAAAATGGGATTTATTTTGGAAAATGCAGATAAAAATGGGATTTTTTTTTTTTAAGGCAGAAAAAAGGGATTTTCTGGGCTGGAAATGCAGAATAAAAAGGGAATTTTTGGGGGAAAAGGCAGGAAAAAGGGGAATTTTTTTTGGAAAATGCAGAAAGAATGGATTTTTTTTTTTTGGGAATTGTGGAATTACCTGGATCTGCTGGAGCAGTTTGGGGATCTGGCGGCACTGCAGCTTCTGGCAGGCCTGGCGGTACGCGGCCACGAGCTCCTCCACCGTCACGTTCTGGGCTGCAAGCCAGAACAGCCGGGCTCAGACGGGAAACGGGGCAAAAACGGGGGGAAACGGGGAAAAAGAGGGGGAAACGGGGAAAAAGAGGGGAAAATGGGAAAAAAATGGGGAAAAATATGGGAAAAATGGGGAAAAAGAGGGGGAAATGGAAAAAGGGGGAAAAAAGAGGGGGGAAATGGGGAAAAAGAGGGGAAAAAGATGGGAAAAAAGAGGGGGAAACGGGGAAAAAGAGGGGGGAAACGGGGAAAAAAAGAGGGGGGGAAACGGGGAAAAAGAGGGGGAAAATGGGGAAAAAGGGGGAAAAATATGGGAAAAATGGGAAAAAGAGGGGGGAAATGGGGGAAAAGGGGGAAAAAAGAGGGGGGAAATGGGGAAAAGAGGGGGAAAATAGGGGGAAATGGGGAAAAAAGAGGGAAAAAGATGGGAAAAAAGAGGGGGGAAACGGGGAAAAAGAGGGGGAAAGAGGGGGAAAATGGGGGGGAAAAGGGGGGGGAAATGGGAAAAAAGGGGAAAAATATGGGAAAAATGGGGAAAAAATGGGGGGAAAAGAGGGGGGAAATGGGGGGAAATGGGGAAAAATGGGGAAAAATATGGGAAAAATGGGGGAAAAGGGGGAAAAATGGGGGGAAATGGGAAAAGGGGGAAAAATATGGGGAAATGGGGAAAAAGATGGGAAATGAGGGGGAAAAACATGGGAAAAATATGGAAAAATGGGGAAAAAGAGGGGGAAAAGAGGGGGAAAATGGGGGGGGGAAAGAGGGGAAAAAGAGGGGGAAAATGGGAAAAAAAGGGGGAAAATATGGGAAAAATGGGGAAAAAGAGGGGGAAATGGGAAAAAGGGGGAAAAAGATGGGAAAATGGCGAAAAAGTTGGGAAAAGAGAGGGAAAATAGGGGGAAAAAAGATGGGGAAAATGGGGGAAAATGGGAAAAAAGGGAAAAAATATGGGAAAAATGGGGAAAAAGATGGGAAAAATGGGGGGAAATGGGAAAGAAAGGGGAAAAATATGGGGAAAATGGGAAAAAAGGGGAAAAAATGGGGAAAAAGAGGGGGAAAGGGGGAAAAGGGGGAAAAAAGGGGAAAAATGGGGAAAAAGAGGGGGGAAACGGGGAAAAGATGGGAAAAAATGGGGAAAAATGGGGGAAAAGAGGGGGGAAAATGGGGAAAAATATGGGAAAAATGGGGGAAAAGATGGGAAAAATGGGGGGAAATGGGAAAGAAAGGGGAAAAATATGGGAAAATGGGGAAAAATGGGGGAAAAGAGGGGGAAATGGGGGAAAAATATGGGAAAATGGGGAAAAATGGGGGAAAATGGGGGAAAAAGGGGGAAAAAATGGGGGGAAATGGGAAAAAGGGGGAAAAATATGGGGAAATGGGGAAAAAGATGGGAAAAGAGGGGGAAAAACATGGGAAAAATATGGGAAAAATGGGAAAAAGAGGGGGGAAATGGGAAAAAATGGGGAAAAATATGGGAAAAAAGAGGGGGAAACGGGGAAAAAGAGGGGGAAAGAGGGAAAAAGAGGGGGAACGGGAAAAAGAGGGGGGGAAAATGGTC
>NW_027099465.1:0-33159 GCF_031753505.1 Anomalospiza imberbis | reverse complement strand
CAACGGGAACTCTACATGCAGACATCAGCTACCTGGAGCGGCAACTTTTCCTTACAGGGAAAAGGAGCGCGGTCGTTTTCTCGAGGAGCCTGTGGCCTTAGCGGCCGGACGCCTCCAAAAAAACCAAACGATTAACGATATTGTCCCAGACCCAACCAGCCCCCAACTCAAATTTGTGCTGCCCCGACAGTCCAAAGGGAACCCTACAAACTGACATCCGCAACCTGGGCCGGCAACCTTTCCTTAAAAGGGAATACGGCCGGTGTTTGTCTGAAGGGGCCTTTGGCCTTGAGTGGCCGGCCGCCTCCAAAAAATCCAAACGATTAAAGATATGTCCCAGACCTAACCTGCCTCCACCACAAACTTGTGCTGCCCTGACAGTCCCAAGGGAACCCTACAAACTGACATCAGCAACCAGGGCTGGCAACTTTTCCTTCACAGGGAAAAGGGCCAGTGTTTGTCTCCAAGGGCCTGTGTCCCTGAGTGGCCCGGCCGCCTCCAAAAAATCCAAACGATTAAAGATATGTCCCAGACCTAACCTGCCCCCACCTCCTACCTGTGCTGCCTTGACAGTCCAACGGGAACTCTACATGCAGACATCAGCTACCTGGAGCGGCAACTTTTCCTTACAGGGAAAAGCAGCGGTCTTTTTCTCGAGGAGCCTGTGGCCTTTAGTGGCCGGCTGCCTCCAAATAACCAAACGATTAAAGATATGTCCCAGACCCAACCTGCCCCCACCTCAAATTTGTGCTGCCTTGACAGTCCCAAGGGAACCCTATAAACTGACAAGAGGAACCTGGGCTGGCAACTTTTCCTTCAAAGGGAAAAGGGCCGGTGTTTGTCTCTCGGGTCCTGTGGCCTGGAGTGGCCGGCCGCCTCCAAAAATCCAAATGATTAAGGATATGTCCCAGACCCAACCTGCCCCCACCTCAAACCTGTGCTGCCCTGACAGTCCCAAGGGAACCCTACAAACTGACATCCGCAACCTGGGCCGGCAACCTTTCCTTAAAAGGGAATACGGCCGGTGTTTTGTCTGAAGGGGCCTTTGGCCTTGAGTGGCCGGCCGCCTCCAAAAATCCAAACGATTAAAGATAAGTCCCAGACCTAACCTGCCCCCACCACAAACTTGTGCTGCCCTGACAGTCCCAAGAGAACGTTATAAACTGACATGAGGAACCTGGGCTGGCAACTTTTCCTTCAAAGGCAAAAGGGCCGGTGTTTGTCTCTCCGGGCCTGTGGCCTGGAGTGGCCGGCCGCCTCCGAAAATCCAAATGATTAAGGATATGTCCCAGACCCAACCTGCCCCCACCTCAAACCTGTGCTGCCCTGACAGTCCAAAGGGAACCCTACAAACTGACATCAGCAACAAGGGCTGACCTTATATCTTTCCAAGAAAAAATGGCTAGTGTTTGTCTGAAGGGGCCTTGGGCCTTGAGTGGCCGGACGCCTCCAAAAAATCCAAACGATTAAAGATATGTCCCAGACCTAACCTGCCCCCACCTCAAATTTGTGCTGCCTCGACAGTCCCAAGGGAACCCTATAAACTGACAAGAGGAACCTGGGCTGGCAACTTTTCCTTCACAGGGTAATAGGGCTGGTGTTTGTCTTCAGGAACCTTTGTCCCAGAGTGGCCGGCCGCCTCCAAAATCTCCAAACGATTAAAGATATGTCCCAGACCCAACCTGCCCCCACCTCAAATTTGTGCTGCCCTGACAGTCCCATGGGAACCCTACCTGCTGACATCAGGAAGCTGAATTGACCATATTTCTTTCCTAGAAAAAATTGCTCGTGTCTTCCTGCAGGGGTCTTTGTCCCTGAGTGGCCGGACGCCTCCAAAAAATCCAAACAATTAAAGATATGTCCCAGACCCAACCTGCCCCCACCTCAAACCTGTGCTGCCCTGACAGTCCAAAGGGAACCCTACAAACTGAGATCAGCAACAAGGGCTGGCAACTTTTCCTAACAGTGAATACGGCCGGTGTTTGTCTCCAAGGGCCTTTGTCCCCGAGTAGCTGGATGCCTCCAAAAAATCCAAAAGATTAATGATATGTCCCAGACTTAATCTGCCCCCACCAGAAACTTGTGCTGCCCTGACAGTCCCAAAGGAACCCTATAAATTGACAAGAGGAACCTGGGCTGGCAACTTTTCCTTCACAGGGAAAAGTGCCGGTGTTTGTCTTCAGGAACCTTTGTCCCAGAGTGGCCGGCCGCCTCCAAAATCTCCAAACGATTAAAGATATGTCCCAGACCCAACCTGCCCCCACCTCAAATTTGTGCTGCCCGACAGTGTCAAGAGAACTCTACTAACTGACATCAGGAATCTGGTCTAGCAACTTTTCGTTCAAAGGGAAAAGGGCTGGTGTTTGTCTTCAGGAGCCTGGGTCCCAGAATGGCCGGCCGCCTCCAAAAAATCCAAACGATTAAAGATATGTCCCAGACCCAACCTACCCCCACCTCAAATTTGTGCTGCCCCGACAGTCTCAAGAGAACTCTACTAACTGACATCAGGAATCTGGTCTAGCATCTTTTCGTTCAAAGGGAAAAGGGCTGGTGTTTGTCTTCAGGAGCCTGGGTCCCAGAATGGCCGGCCGCCTCCAAAATATCCAAACGATTAAAGATATGTCCCAGACCCAACCTACCCCCACCACAAACTTGTGCTGCCCTGACAGTCCCAAGAGAACGCTAAAAAATGACATGAGGAACCTGGGCTGGCAACTTTTCCTTCACAGGGAAAAGGGCCAGTGTTTGTCTTCAGGAGACTGTGACCCGGAGTGGCCGGCCGCCTCCAAAATCACCAAACGATTAAAGATATGTCCCAGACCCAACCTGCCCCCACCTCAAATTTGTGCTGCCCCCGACAGTCTCAAGAGAACTCTAACTGACATCAGGAACCTGGTCTAGCAACTTTTTCGTTCAAATGGAAAAGGGCCGGTGTTTGTCTTCAGGAGCCTTGGCCCCGGAGTGGCCGGCCGCCTCCAAAATATCCAAACGATTAAAGATATGTCCCAGACCCAACCTACCCCCACCTCAAACCTGTGCTGCCCTGACAGTCCCAAGGGAACCCTACAAACTGACATCAGCAACCAGGGCTGCCAACTTTTCCTTAACCGGGGAAAAGGGCCGGTGTTTGTGTCCAAGGGCCTTTGGCCTTGAGTGGCCGGATGCCTCCAAAAAATCCAAACGATTAAAGATATTTCCCAGACCCAACCTGCCCCCACCTCAAACCTGTGCTTCCCGGACAGTCCCAAGGGAACCCTACAAACTGACATCAGCAACCAGGGCTGGCAACTTTTCCTTAACAGGGAAAAGGGCCGGTGTTTGTCTTCAAGGGCCTGTGTCCCTGAGTGGCCGGACGCCGCAAAAAAATCCAAACGACTAAAGATATTTCCCAGACCTAACCTGCCCCCACCTCAATCCTGTGCTGCCTTGACAGTCCAACGGGAACTCTACATGCAGACATCAGCAACCTGGAGCGGCAACTTTTCCTTACAGGGAAAAGGAGCGGTCTTTTTCTCGAGGAGCCTGTGGCCTTTAGTGGCCGGCTGCCTCCAAAAAATCCAAACGATTAAAGATATGTCCCAGATCCAACCTGCCCCCACCTCAAACCTGTGCTGCCCCGACAGTCTCAAAAGAACTCTACTAACTGACATCAGGAACCTGGTCTAGCGACTTTTCGTTCAAAGGGAAAAGGGCCGGTGTTTGTCTTCAGGAGCCTTGGTCCCAGAGTGGCCGGCCGCCTCCAAAATATCCAAACGATTAAAGATATGTCCTAGACCCAACCTACCCCCACCTCAAACCTGTGCTGCCCTGACAGTCCCAAGGGAACCCTACAAACTGACATCAGCAACCAGGGCTGGCAACTTTTCCTTAACAGGGAATACGGCCGGTGTTTGTCTCCAAGGGCCTTTGGCCTTGAGTGGCCGGCCGCCTCCAAAAAACCAAACGATTAAAGATATGTCCTAGACCTAACCTGCCTCCACCACAAACTTGTGCTGCCCTGACAGTCCCAAGGGAACCCTACAAACTGACATCAGCAACCAGGGCTGGCAACTTTTCCTTCACAGGGAAAAGGGCCAGTGTTTGTCTCCAAGGGCCTGTGTCCCTGAGTGGCCGGGCCCGCCTCCAAAAAATCCAAACGATTAAAGATATGTCCCAGACCTAACCTGCCCCCACCTCCTACCTGTGCTGCCTTGACAGTCCAACGGGAACTCTACATGCAGACATCAGCTACCTGGAGCGGCAACTTTTCCTTACAGGGAAAAGGAGCGGTCTTTTTTCTCGAGGAGCCTGTGGCCTTTAGTGGCCGGCTGCCTCCAAATAACCAAACGATTAAAGATATGTCCCAGACCCAACCTGCCCCCACCTCAAACCTGTGCTGCCCCGACAGTCTCAAGAGAACTCTACTAACTGACATCAGGAACCTGGTCTAGCAACTTTTCGTTCAAAGGGAAAAGGGCCGGTGTTTGTCTTCAGGAGCCTTGGTCCCAGAGTGGCCGGCCGCCTCCCAAAATATCCAAACGATTAAAGATATGTCCCAGACCCAACCTACCCCCACCTCAAACCTGTGCTGCCCTGACAGTCCAAGGGAACCGTACAAACTGACATCAGCAACCAGGGCTGGCAACTTTTCCTTAACAGGGAATACGGCCGGTGTTTGTCTCCAAGGGCCTTTGGCCTTGAGTGGCCGGCCGCCTCCAAAATATCCAAACGATTAAAGATATGTCCCAGACCTAACCTGCCTCCACCACAAACTTGTGCTGCCCTGACAGTCCCAAGGGAACCCTACAAACTGACATCAGCAACCAGGGCTGGCAACTTTTCCTTCACAGGGAAAAGGGCCAGTGTTTGTCTCCAAGGGCCTGTGTCCCTGAGTGGCCGGACGCCGCAAAAAAATCCAAACGATTAAAGATATGTCCCAGACCTAACCTGCCCCCACCTCCTACCTGTGCTGCCTTGACAGTCCAACGGGAACTCTACATGCAGACATCAGCTACCTGGAGCGGCAACTTTTCCTTACAGGGAAAAGGAGCGGTCTTTTTCTCGAGGAGCCTGTGGCCTTTAGTGGCCGGCTGCCTCCAAATAACCAAACGATTAAAGATATGTCCCAGACCTAACCTTGCCCCCACCTCAAATTTGTGCTGCCTTGACAGTCCCAAGGGAACCCTATAAACTGACAAGAGGAACCTGGGCTGGCAACTTTTCCTTCACAGGGAAAAGGGCCGGTGTTTGTCTCTCGGGTCCTGTGGCCTGGAGTGGCCGGCCGCCTCCAAAAATCCAAATGATTAAGGATATGTCCCAGACCCAACCTGCCCCCACCTCAAACCTGTGCTGCCCTGACAGTCCCAAGGGAACCCTAGCTGCTGACATCAGCAGGAACCTGGGCTGACCATATATCTTTCCAAGAAAAAAATGGCCAGTGTTTTGTCTGAAGGGGCCTTTGGCCTTGAGTTGCCGGACGCCTCCAAAATTCCAAACGATTAAAGATATTTCCCAGACCCAACCTGCCCCCACCTCAAACCTGTGCTTCCCTGACAGTCCCAAGGGAACCCTACAAACTGACATCAGCAACCAGGTCTGGCAACTTTTCCTTAACAGGGAAAAGGGCCAGTGTTTGTGTCAAAGGGCCTTTGGCCTTGAGTGGCCAGATGCCTCCAAAAAATCCAAACGATTAAAGATATTTCCCAGACCCAACCTACCCCCACCTCAAACCTGTGCTGCCCTGACAATCCCAAGGGGAACCCTACAAACTGACATCAGCAACCAGGGCTGGCAACTTTTCCTTAACAGGGAAAAGGGCCGGTGTTTGTCTGAAGGGGCCTGTGTCCCTGAGTGGCCGGACGCCTCAAAAAAATCCAAACGACTAAAGATATTTCCCAGACCTAACCTGCCCCCACCTCAAACCTGTGCTGCCTTGACAGTCCAACGGGTATTCTACATGCAGACATCAGCAACCTGGAGCGGCAACTTTTTCCTTACAGGGAAAAGGAGCGGTCTTTTTCTCGAGGAGCCTGTGGCCTTTAGTGGCCGGCTGCCTCCAAAAAATCCAAACGATTAAAGATATGTCCCAGACCTAACCTGCCCCCCACCTCAAATTTGTGCTGCCTCGACAGTCCCAAGGGAACCCTATAAACTGACAAGAGGAACCTGGGCTGGCAACTTTTCCCTTCACAGGGTGAAAGGGCCGGTGTTTGTCTTCAGGAACCTTTGTCCCAGAGTGGCCGGCCGCCTCCAAAATCTCCAAACGATTAAAGATATGTCCCAGACCCAACCTGCCCCCACCTCAAATTTGTGCTGCCCTGACAGTCCCATGGGAACCCTACCTGCTGACGTCAGGAACCTGGGTTGACCATATTTCTTTCCTAGAAAAAATTGCTCGTGTCTTCCTGCAGGGGTCTTTGTCCCTGAGTGGCCGGACGCCTCCAAAAAATCCAAACGATTAAAGATATGTCCCAGACCCAACCTGCCCCCACCTCAAACCTGTGCTGCCCTGACAGTCCAAAGGGAACCCTACAAAACTGAGATCAGCAACAAGGGCTGGCAACTTTTCCTAACAGTGAATACGGCCGGTGTTTTGTCTCCAAGGGCCTTTGTCCCCGAGTAGCCGGATGCCTCCAAAAAATCCAAAACGATTAATGATATGTCCCAGACTTAATCTGCCCCCACCAGAAACTTGTGCTGCCCTGACAGTCCCAAAGGAACCCTATAAATTGACAAGAGGAACCTGGGCTGGCAACTTTTCCTTCACAGGGAAAAGTGCAGGTGTTTGTCTTCAGGAACCTTTGTCCCAGAGTGGCCGGCCGCCTCCAAAATCTCCAAACGATTAAAGATATGTCCCAGACCCAACCTGCCCCCACCTCAAATTTGTGCTGCCCGACAGTGTCAAGAGAACTCTACTAACTGACATCAGGAATCTGGTCTAGCAACTTTTCGTTCAAAAGGAAAAGGGCTGGTGTTTGTCTTCAGGAGCCTGGGTCCCAGAATGGCCGGCCGCCTCCAAAATATCCAAACGATTAAAGATATTTCCCAGACCCAACCTGCCCCCACCTCAAATTTGTGCTGCCCTGACAGTCCCAAAGGAACCCTATAAACTGACAAGAGGAACCTGGGCTGGCAACTTTTCCTTCACAGGGAAAAGTGCCGGTGTTTGTCTTCAGGAACCTTTGTCCCAGAGTGGCCGGCCGCCTCCAAAATCTCCAAACGATTAAAGATATGTCCCAGACCCAACCTGCCCCCACCTCAAATTTGCGCTGCCCTGACAGTCCCATCGGAACCCTACCTGCTGACATCAGGAACCTGAATTGACCATATTTCTTTCCTAGAAAAAATTGCTCGTGTCTTCCTGCAGGGGTCTTTGTCCCTGAGTGGCCGGACGCCTCCAAAAAATCCAAACAATTAAAGATATGTCCCAGACCAACCTGCCCCCACCTCAAACCTGTGCTGCCCTGACAGTCCAAAGGGAACCCTACAAACTGACATCAGCTACAAGGGCTGGCAACTTTTCCTTCACAGGGAATACGGCCGGTGTTTGTCTCCAAGGGCCTTTGTCCCCGAGTAGCCGGATGCCTCCAAAATCTCCAAACGATTAAGATATGTCCCAGACCCAACCTGCCCCCACCTCAAATTTGTGCTGCCCCGACAGTCTCAAGAGAACTCTACTAACTGACATCAGGAATCTGGTCTAGCAACTTTTCGTTCAAAGGGAAAAGGGCTGGTGTTTGTCTTCAGGAGCCTGGGTCCCAGAATGGCCGGCCGCCTCCAAAATATCCAAACGATTAAAGATATGTCCCAGACCCAACCTACCCCCACCACAAACTTGTGCTGCCCTGACAGTCCCAAGAGAACGCTAAAAAATGACATGAGGAACCTGGGCTGGCAACTTTTCCTTCACTGGGAAAAGGGCCGGTGTTTGTCTTCAGGAGACTGTGACCCGGAGTGGCCGGCCGCCTCCAAAATCACCAAACGATTAAAGATATGTCCCAGACCCAACCTGCCCCCACCTCAAATTTGTGCTGCCCCGACAGTCTCAAGAGAACTCTAACTGACATCAGGAACCTGGTCTAGCAACTTTTCGTTCAAAGGGAAAAGGGCCGGTGTTTGTCTTCAGGAGCCTTGGTCCCAGAGTGGCCGGCCGCCTCCAAAATATCCAAACGATTAAAGATATGTCCCAGACCCAACCTACCCCCACCTCAAACCTGTGCTGCCCTGACAGTCCCAAGGGAACCCTACAAACTGACATCAGCAACCAGGGCTGGCAACTTTTCCTTAACCGGGAAAAGGGCCGGTGTTTGTCTCCAAGGGCCTTTGGCCTTGAGTGGCCGGATGCCTCCAAAAAATCCAAACGATTAAAGATATTTCCCAGACCCAACCTGCCCCCACCTCAAACCTGTGCTTCCCGGACAGTCCCAAGGGAACCCTACAAACTGACATCAGCAACCAGGGCTGGCAACTTTTCCTTAACAGGGAAAAGGGCCGGTGTTTGTCTTCAAGGGCCTGTGTCCCTGAGTGGCCGGACGCCGCAAAAAAATCCAAACGACTAAAGATATTTCCAAGACCTAACCTGCCCCCACCTCAATCCTGTGCTGCCTTGACAGTCCAACGGGAACTCTACATGCAGACATCAGCAACCTGGAGCGGCAACTTTTCCTTACAGGGAAAAGGAGCGGTCTTTTTCTCGAGGAGCCTGTGGCCTTTAGTGGCCGGCTGCCTCCAAAAAATCCAAACGATTAAAGATATGTCCCAGATCCAACCTGCCCCCACCTCAAACCTGTGCTGCCCCGACAGTCTCAAGAGAACTCTACTAACTGACATCAGGAACCTGGTCTAGCAACTTTTCGTTCAAAGGGAAAAGGGCCGGTGTTTGTCTTCAGGAGCCTTGGTCCCAGAGTGGCCGGCCGCCTCCAAAATATCCAAACGATTAAAGATATGTCCCAGACCCAACCTACCCCCACCTCAAACCTGTGCTGCCCTGACAGTCCCAAGGGAACCCTACAAACTGACATCAGCAACCAGGGCTGGCAACTTTTCCTTAACAGGGAATACGGCCGGTGTTTGTCTCCAAGGGCCTTTGGCCTTGAGTGGCCGGCCGCCTCCAAAAAACCAAACGATTAAAGATATGTCCCAGACCTAACCTGCCTCCACCACAAACTTGTGCTGCCCTGACAGTCCCAAGGGAACCCTACAAACTGACATCAGCAACCAGGGCTGGCAACTTTTCCTTCACAGGGAAAAGGGCCAGTGTTTGTCTCCAAGGGCCTGTGTCCCTGAGTGGCCGGCCGCCTCCAAAAAATCCAAACGATTAAAGATATGTCCCAGACCTAACCTGCCCCCACCTCCTACCTGTGCTGCCTTGACAGTCCAACGGGAACTCTACATGCAGACATCAGCTACCTGGAGCGGCAACTTTTCCTTACAGGGAAAAGGAGCGGTCTTTTTCTCGAGGAGCCTGTGGCCTTTAGTGGCCGGCTGCCTCCAAATAACCAAACGATTAAAGATATGTCCCAGACCCAACCTGCCCCCACCTCAAATTTGTGCTGCCTTGACAGTCCCAAGGGAACCCTATAAACTGACAAGAGGAACCTGGGCTGGCAACTTTTCCTTCAAAGGGAAAAGGGCCGGTGTTTGTCTCTCGGGTCCTGTGGCCTGGAGTGGCCGGCCGCCTCCAAAAATCCAAATGATTAAGGATATGTCCCAGACCCAACCTGCCCCCACCTCAAACCTGTGCTGCCCTGACAGTCCCAAGGGAACCCTAGCTGCTGACATCAGCAGGAACCTGGGCTGACCATATATCTTTCCAAGAAAAAATGGCCAGTGTTTGTCTGAAGGGGCCTTTGGCCTAGAGTTGCCGGACGCCTCCAAAATTCCAAACGATTAAAGAGATTTCCCAGACCCAACCTGCCCCCACCTCAAACCTGTGCTTCCCTGACAGTCCCAAGGGAACCCTACAAACTGACATCAGCAACCAGGTCTGGCAACTTTTCCTTAACAGGGAATACGGCCGGTGTTTGTCTCCAAGGGCCTTTGGCCTTGAGTGGCCGGATGCCTCCAAAAAATCCAAACGATTAAAGATATTTCCCAGACCCAACCTGCCCCCACCTCAAACCTGTGCTTCCCTGACAGTCCCAAGGGAACCCTACAAACTGACATCAGCAACCAGGGCTGGCAACTTTTCCTTAACAGGGAATACGGCCGGTGTTTGTCTCAAAGGGCCTGTGTCCCTGAGTGGCCGGCCGCCTCCAAAAAATCCAAACGATTAAAGATATGTCCCAGACCTAACCTGCCCCCACCTCCTACCTGTGCTGCCTTGACAGTCCAACGGGAACTCTACATGCAGACATCAGCTACCTGGAGCGGCAACTTTTCCTTACAGGGAAAAGGAGCGGTCTTTTTCTCGAGGAGCCTGTGGCCTTTAGTGGCCGGCTGCCTCCAAATAACCAAACGATTAAAGATATGTCCCAGACCTAACCTGCCCCCACCTGAAATTTGTGCTGCCTTGACAGTCCCAAGGGAACCCTATAAACTGACAAGAGGAACCTGGGCTGGCAACTTTTCCTTCAAAGGGAAAAGGGCCTGTGTTTGTCTCTCGGGTCCTGTGGCCTGGAGTGGCTGGCCGCCTCCAAAAATCCAAATGATTAAGGATATGTCCCAGACCCAACCTGCCCCCACCTCAAATTTGTGCTGCCCTGACAGTCCCAAGGGAACCCTAGCTGCTGACATCAGCAGGAACCAGGGCTGACCATGTATCTTTCCAAGAAAAAATGGCCAGTGTTTGTCTGAAGGGGCCTTTGGCCTTGAGTTGCCGGACGCCTCCAAAATTCCAAACGATTAAAGATACTTCCCAGACCCAACCTGCCCCCACCTCAAACCTGTGCTTCCCTGACAGTCCCAAGGGAACCCTACAAACTGACATCAGCAACCAGGGCTGGCAACTTTTCCTTAACAGGGAATACGGCAGGTGTTTGTCTCCAAGGGCCTTTGGCCTTGAGTGGCCGGATGCCTCCAAAAAATCCAAACGATTAAAGATATTTCCCAGACCCAACCTACCGCCACCTCAAACCTGTGCTTCCCGGACAGTCCCAAGGGAACCCTACAAACTGACATCAGCAACCAGGGCTGGCAACTTTTCCTTAACAGGGAAAAGGGCCGGTGTTTGTCTTCAAGGGCCTGTGTCCCTGAGTGGCCGGACGCCTCAAAAAAATCCAAACGACTAAAGATATTTCCCAGACCTAACCTGCCCCCACCTCAAACCTGTGCTGCCTTGACAGTCCAACGGGAACTCTACATGCAGACATCAGCAACCTGGAGCGGCAACTTTTCCTTCAAAGGGAAAAGGGCCAGTCTTTTTCTCGAGGAGCCTGGGTCCCAGAATGGCCGGCCGCCTCCAAAATATCCAAACGATTAAAGATATGTCCCAGACCCAACCTACCCCCACCACAAACTTGTGCTGCCCTGACAGTCCCAAGAGAACGCTAAAAAATGACATGAGGAACCTGGGCTGGCAACTTTTCCTTCACAGGGAAAAGGGCCGGTGTTTGTCTTCAGGAGACTGTGACCCGGAGTGGCCGGCCGCCTCCAAAATCACCAAACGATTAAAGATATGTCCCAGACCCAACCTGCCCCCACCTCAAATTTGTGCTGCCCCGACAGTCTCAAGAGAACTCTAACTGACATCAGGAACCTGGTCTAGCAACTTTTCGTTCAAAGGGAAAAGGGCCGGTGTTTGTCTTCAGGAGCCTTGGTCCCAGAGTGGCCGGATGCCTCCAAAAAATCCAAACGATTAAAGATATTTCCCAGACCCAACCTGCCCCCACCTCAAACCTGTGCTTCCCTGACAGTCCCAAGGGAACCCTACAAACTGACATCAGCAACCAGGGCTGGCAACTTTTCCTTAACAGGGAATACGGCCGGTGTTTGTCTCCAAGGGCCTTTGTCCCCGAGTAGCCGGATGCCTCCAAAATCTCCAAACGATTAAAGATATGTCCCAGACCCAACCTGCCCCCACCTCAAATTTGTGCTGCCCCGACAGTCTCAAGAGAACCTCTACTAACTGACATCAGGAATCTGGTCTAGCAACTTTTCTTTCAAAGGGAAAAGGGCTGGTGTTTGTCTTCAGAAGCCTGGGTCCCAGAATGGCCGGCCGCCTCCAAAATATCCAAACGATTAAAGATATGTCCCAGACCCAACCTACCCCCACCACAAACTTGTGCTGCCCTGACAGTCCCAAGAGAACGCTAAAAAATGACATGAGGAACCTGGGCTGGCAACTTTTCCTTCACAGGGAAAAGGGCCGGTGTTTGTCTTCAGGAGACTGTGACCCGGAGTGGCCGGCTGCCTCCAAAATCACCAAACGATTAAAGATATGTCCCAGACCCAACCTGCCCCCACCTCAAATTTGTGCTGCCACGACAGTCTCAAGAGAACTCTAACTGACATCAGGAACCTGGTCTAGCAACTTTTCGTTCAAAGGGAAAAGGGCCGGTGTTTGTCTTCAGGAGCCTTGGTCCCAGAGTGGCCGGCCGCCTCCAAAATATCCAAACGATTAAAGATATGTCCCAGACCTAACCTGCCCCCACCACAAACTTGTGCTGCCCTGACAGTCCCAAGAGAATGCCATAAACTGACATCAGGAACCTGGGCTGGCAACTTTTCCTTAACAGGGAATACGGCCGGTGTTTGTCTCCAAGGGCCTTTGTCATTGAGTGGCCGGACGCCTCCAAAAAATCCATATGATTCAAGATATTTCCCAGACTCAACCTGCCCCCACCACAAACTTGTGCTGCCCTGACAGTCCCAAGAGAATGCTATAAACTGACATCAGCAACCAGGGCTGGCAACTTTTCCTTAACTGGGAAAAGGGCCGGTGTTTGTCTCCAAGGGCCTGTGTCCCTGAGTGGCCGGACGCCTCAAAAAAATCCAAACGATTAAAGATATTTCCCAGACCCAACCTCCCCCACCTCCAACCTGTGCTGCCTTGACAGTCCAACGGGAACTCTACATGCAGACATCAGCCACCTGGAGCGGCAACTTTTCCGTACAGGGAAAAGGAGCGGTCTTTTTCTCGAGGAGCCTGTGGCCTTTAGTGGCCGGCTGCCTCCAAAAAACCAAACGATAAATGATATGTCCCAGACCTAACCTGCCCCTACCTCAAATTTGTGCTGCCTTGACAGTCCCAAGGGAACCCTATAAACGGACAAGAGGAACCTGGGCTGGCAACTTTTCCTTCAAAGGCAAAAGGGCCGGTGTTTATCTCTCGGGTCCTGTGGCCTGGAGTGGACGGCCGCCTCCAAAAATCCAAATGATTAAGGATATGTCCCAGACCCAACCTGCCCCCACCTCAAAACCTGTGCTGCCCTGACAGTCCCAAGGGAACCCTACCTGCTGACATCAGCAGGAACCAGGGCTGACCATATATCTTTCCAAGAAAAAATGGCCAGTGTTTGTCTGAAGGGGCCTTTGGCCTTGAGTTGCCGGACGCCTCCAAAATTCCAAACGATTAAAGATATTTCCCAGACCCAACCTGCCCCCACCTCAAACCTGTGCTTCCCTGACAGTCCCAAGGGAACCCTACAAACTGACATCAGCAACCAGGTCTGGCAACTTTTCCTAACAGTGAATACGGCCGGTGTTTGTGTCCAAGGGCCTTTGGCCTTGAGTGGCCGGATGCCTCCAAAAAATCCAAACGATTAAAGATATTTCCCAGACCCAACCTGCCCCCACCTCAAACCTGTGCTTCCCGGACAGTCCCAAGGGAACCCTACAAACTGACATCAGCAACCAGGGCTGGCAACTTTTCCTTAACAGGGAAAAGGGCCGGTGTTTGTCTTCAAGGGCCTGTGTCCCTGAGTGGCCGGACGCCTCAAAAAAATCCAAACGACTAAAGATATTTCCCAGACCTAACCTGCCCCCACCTCCAACCTGTGCTGCCTTGACAGTCCAACGGGAACTCTACATGCAGACATCAGCAACCTGGAGCGGCAACTTTTCCTTACAGGGAAAAGGAGCGGTCATTTTCTCGAGGAGCCTGTGGCCTTTAGTGGCCGGCTGCCTCCAAAAAATCCAAACGATTAAGGATATGTCCCAGACCTAACCTGCCCCCACCTCAAATTTGTGCTGCCTCGACAGTCCCAAGGGAACCCTATAAACTGACAAGAGGAACCTGGGCTGGCAACTTTTCCTTCACAGGTTAAAAGGGCCGGTGTTTGTCTTCAGGAACCTTTGTCCCAGAGTGGCCGGCCGCCTCCAAAATCTCCAAACGATTAAAGATATGTCCCAGACCCAACCTGCCCCCACCTCAAATTTGTGCTGCCCTGACAGTCCCATGGGAACCCTACCTGCTGATATCAGGAACCTGGGTTGACCATATTTCTTTCCTAGAAAAAATTGCTCGTGTCTTCCTGCAGGGGTCTTTGTCCCTGAGTGCCCGGACGCCTCTGAAAATCCAAATGATTAAGGATATGTCCCAGACCAAACCTGCCCCCACCTCAAACCTGTGCTGCCTTGACAGTCCAAAGGGAACCCTATAAACTGACATCAGGAACCTGGGCTGGCAACTTTTCCTTCACAGGGAAAAGGGCCGGTGTTTGTCTCCAAGGGCCTTTGGCCTTGAGTGGCCGGCCGCCTCCAAAAAATCCAAACGATTAAAGATATGTCCCAGACCCAACAGGCCCCCACCTCTAACCTGTGCTACCCTGACAGTCCCTAGGGAACCCTACAAAGTGACAGCAGGAACCTGGGCTGGACACTTTTCCTTAACAGGGAAAATGGGCCGGTGTTTTCCTGCAGGGGACTTTGCCCCTGAGTGGCCGGACGCCTCCAAAAAATCCAAACGATTAAAGATATTTCCCAGACCCAACCTGCCCCCACCTCAAACCTGTGCTGCCCTGACAGTCCCAAGGGAACTCTACCTGCAGACATCAGCAACCTTCACCGGCCACTTTTGCTTAGAGGGAAAAGGACCGGTCTTTTTCTCGAGGAGCCTTTGGCCTTGAGTTGCCGTCCGCCTCCAAAAAATCCAAACGATTAAAGATATGTCCCAGACCCAACCTGCCCCCATCACAAACTTGTGCTGCCCTGACAGTCCCAAGAGAACGCTATAAACTGACATGAGAAACCTGGGCTGGCAACTTTTCCTTCAAAGGGAAAAGGGCCGGTGTTTGTCTCTAGGGGCGGGTGGCATTGAGTGGCCGGCCGCCTCCGAAAATCCAAATGATTAAAGATATGTCCCAGACCCAACCTGCCCGCACCACAAAACCTGTGCTTCCGGGACAGTCCAAAGTGAACCCTACAAACTGACATCAGCAACCAGGGCTGGCAACTTTTCCTTAACAGGGAATACGGCCGGTGTTTGTCTCCAAGGGTCTTTGTCCCTGAGTAGCCGGACGCCTCCAAAAAATCCAAACAATTAAGGATAAGTCCCAGACCCAACAGGCCCCCACCTCTAACCTGTGCTACCCTGACAGTCCCTAGGGAACCCTACAAAGTGACAGCAGGATCCTGGGCTGGACACTTTTCCTTCCCAGGGAAAATGTCCAGTGTTTTCCTGCAGGGGCCATTGTCCCAGAGTGGCCGGACGCCTCCAAAAAATCCAAACGATTAAAGATATTTCCCAGACCCAACCTGCCCCCACATTAAAACTGTGCTGCCTTGACAGTCCCAAGGGAATCTACCTGCAGACATCAGCAACCTGGAGCGGCAACTTTTCCTTACAGGGAAAAGGACCGGTCTTTTTCTCGAGGAGACTGTGGCCTTACGGTAGACGGCCGTCTCCAAAATATCCAAATGATTAAAGATATGCCCCAGACCTAACCTGCGCCCACCACAAACTTGTGCTGCCCTGACAGACCCAAGAGAACGCTATAAACTGACATGAGGAACCGGGGCTGGCAACTTTTCCTTCACAGGGAAAAGGGCCTGTGTTTGTCTCTCGGGGCCTGTGGCCTTGAGTGGCCGGACGCCTCTGAAAATCCAAATGATTAAGGATATGTCCCAGACCCAACCGGCCCCCACCTCAAACCTGTGCTGCCTTGACAGTCCCAAGGGAACCCTATAAACTGACAGCAGGAACCAGGGCTGAGAATATATCTTCCCAAGAAAAAATGGCCAGTGTTTTTCTGAAGGGGCCTTTGGCCTTGAGTGGCCGGACGCCTCCAAAAAATCCAAACGATTAAAGATATTTCCCAGACCTAACCTACCCCCACCTCAAACCTGTGCTGCCTTGACAGTCCCAAGGGAACCCTATAAACTGACAAGAGGAACCTGGGCTGGCAACTTTTCCTTAACAGGGAATACGGCCGGTGTTTGTCTCCAAGGGCCTTTGGCCTTGAGTGGCCGGCCGCCTCCAAAAAATCCAAACGATTAAAGATATGTCCCAGACCCAACAGGCCCCCACCTCTAACCTGTGCTACCCTGACAGTCCCTAGGGAACTCTAGAAAGTGACAGCAGGAACCTGGGCTGGACACTTTTCCTTCCCAGGGAAAATGGGCCGGTGTTTTCCTGCAGGGGACTTTGTCCCGAAGTGGCCGGACGCCTCCAAATAATCCAAACGATTAAAGATATTTCCCAGACTCAACCTGCCCCCACCTCAAACCTGTGCTGCCTTGACAGTCCCAAGGGAACCCTACAAACTGACAGCAGGATCCTGGGCTGGACACTTTTTCTTCCCAGGGTAAATGGGCCAGTATTTTTCTACAGGGGAAATTGTCCCTGAGTGGCCGGATGCCTCCAAAAAATCCAAACAATGAAAGATATGTCCCAGACCCAACCTGCCCCCACCTCAAACATGTGCTGCCCTGACAGTCCCAAGAGAACGCTATAAACTGACATGAGGAACCTGGGCTGGCAACTTTTCCATCACAGGGAAAGGGGCAGGTGTTTGTCTCTCGGGGCCTGTGGCCCTGAGTGGCCGGCCGCCTCTGAAAATCCAAATGATTAAGGATATGTCCCAGACCCAACCGGCCCCCACCTCAAAACCTGTATTTCCCTGACTGACCCAAGGGAACCCTACAAACTGACAGCAGGAACCAGGGCTGACCATATACCTTTCCAAGAAAAAATGGCCAGTGTTTGTCTGAAGGGGCCTTTGGCCTTGAGTTGCCGGACGCCGCCAAAAAATCCAAACGATTAAAGATATTTCCCAGACCTAACCTGCCCCCACCTCAAACCGGTGCTGCCCTGACAGTACCAAGAGAACCCTATAAACTGAAAAGTGGAACCTGGGCTGGCAACTTTTCCTTAACAGGGAAAAGGGCCGGTGTTTGTCTCCAAGGGCCTTTGGCCTTAAGTGGCCGGACGCCTCCAAAAAATCCATATGATTCAAGATATTTCCCAGACTCAAACTGCCTCCACCTCAAACCGGTGCTGCCTTGATAGTCCCAAGGTAACCCTACAAACTGACATCAGCAACCTGGACCGGCAACTTTTCCTTACAGGGAAAAGGGCCGGTCTTTTTCTCAAGGAGCCTGTGGCCTTGGGTGGCCGGCCGCCTCCAAAAAATCCAAACGATTAAAGATATGTCCTAGACCCAACCTGCCCCCACCTCAAACCTGCGCTTCCCAGACAGTACAAGCGAAACCCTACAAACTGACATCAGCAACCAGGGCTGGACACTTTTCCTTAACAGGGAAAAGGGCCGGTGTTTGTCTCCTAGGGCCTGTGTCCCTGAGTAGCCGGATACCTCAAAGAAATCCAAACGATTAAGGATATGTCCCAGACCCAACCGACCCCCACCTCAAACCTGTGCTACCCTGACAGTCCCTAGGGAACCCTACAAAGTGACAGCAGGAACCTGGGCTGGACACTTTTCCTTCCCAGGGAAAATGTCCAGTGTTTTCCTGCAGGGGCCATTGTCCCAGAGTGGCCGGACGCCTCCAAAAAATCCAAACTATTAAAGATATTTCCCAGACCTAACCTGCCCCCACCTCCAACCTGTGCTGCCTTGACAGTCCAACGGGAACTCTACATGCAGACATCAGCAACCTGGAGCGGCAACTTTTCCTTACAGGGAAAAGGACCGGTCTTTTTATTGAGGAGACTGTGGCCTTACGGTAGACGGCCGTCTCCAAAATATCCAAATGATTAAAGATATGCCCCAGACCTAACCTGCGCCCACCACAAACTTGTGCTGCCCTGACAGACCCAAGAGAACGCTATAAACTGACATGAGGAACCGGGGCTGGCAACTTTTCCTTCACAGGGAAAAGGGCCGGTGTTTGTCTCCAAGGGCCTTTGGCCTTGAGTGGCCGGACGCCTCTGAAAATCCAAATGATTAAGGATATGTCCCAGACCCAACCGGCCCCCACCTCAAACCTGTGCTGCCTTGACAGTCCCAAGGGAACCCTATAAACTGACATCAGGAACCTGGGCTGGCAACTTTTCCTTAACAGGGAAAAGGGCCGGTGTTTGTCTCCAAGGGCCTTTGGCCTTGAGTGGCCGGCCGCCTGCAAAAAATCCAAACGATTAAAGATATGTCCCAGACCCAACCTGCCCCCACCTCAAATTTGTGCTGCCCCGACAGTCTCAAGAGAACTCTAACTGACATCAGGAACCTGGTCTAGCAACTTTTCGTTCAAAGGGAAAAGGGCCGGTGTTTGTCTTCAGGAGCCTTGGTCCCAGAGTGGCCGGCCGCCTCCAAAATTCCAAACGATTAAAGATATGTCCCAGACCCAACCTACCCCCACCACAAACCTGTGCTGCCCTGACAGTCCCAAGGGAACCCTACAAACTGACATCAGCAACCAGGGCTGGCAACTTTTCCTTAACCGGGAAAAGGGCCGGTGTTTGTCTCCAAGGGCCTTTGGCCTTGAGTGGCCGGATGCCTCCAAAAAATCCAAACGATTAAAGATATTTCCCAGACCCAACCTGCCCCCACCTCAAACCTGTGCTACCCTGACAGTCCCAAGGGAACCCTACAAACTGACATCAGCAACCAGGGCTGGCAACTTTTCCTTAACAGGGAAAAGGGCCGGTGTTTGTCTTCAAGGGCCTGTGTCCCTGAGTGGCCGGACGCCGCAAAAAAATCCAAACGACTAAAGATATTTCCCAGACCTAACCTGCCCCCACCTCAATCCTGTGCTGCCTTGACAGTCCAACGGGAACTCTACATGCAGACATCAGCAACCTGGAGCGGCAACTTTTCCTTACAGGGAAAAGGAGCGGTCTTTTTCTCGAGGAGCCTGTGGCCTTTAGTGGCCGGCTGCCTCCAAAAAATCCAAACGATTAAAGATATGTCCCAGATCCAACCTGCCCCCACCTCAAATTTGTGCTGCCCCGACAGTCTCAAGAGAACTCTACTAACTGACATCAGGAACCTGGTCTAGCAACATTTTGTTCAAAGGGAAAAGGGCCGGTGTTTGTCTTCAGGAGCCTTGGTCCCAGAGTGGCCGGCCGCCTCCAAAATATCCAAACGATTAAAGATATGTCCCAGACCCAACCTACCCCCACCTCAAACCTGTGCTGCCCTGACAGTCCCAAGGGAACCCTACAAACTGACATCAGCAACCAGGGCTGGCAACTTTTCCTTAACAGGGAATACGGCCGGTGTTTGTCTCCAAGGGCCTTTGGCCTTGAGTGGCCGGCCGCCTCCAAAAAACCAAACGATTAAAGATATGTCCCAGACCTAACCTGCCTCCACCACAAACTTGTGCTGCCCTGACAGTCCCAAGGGAACCCTACAAACTGACATCAGCAACCAGGGCTGGCAACTTTTCCTTCACAGGGAAAAGGGCCAGTGTTTGTCTCCAAGGGCCTGTGTCCCTGAGTGGCCGGCCGCCTCCAAAAAATCCAAACGATTAAAGATATGTCCCAGACCTAACCTGCCCCCACCTCCTACCTGTGCTGCCTTGACAGTCCAACGGGAACTCTACATGCAGACATCAGCTACCTGGAGCGGCAACTTTTCCTTACAGGGAAAAGGAGCGGTCTTTTTCTCGAGGAGCCTGTGGCCTTTAGTGGCCGGCTGCCTCCAAATAACCAAACGATTAAAGATATGTCCCAGACCCAACCTGCCCCCACCTCAAATTTGTGCTGCCTTGACAGTCCCAAGGGAACCCTATAAACTGACAAGAGGAACCTGGGCTGGCAACTTTTCCTTCAAAGGGAAAAGGGCCGGTGTTTGTCTCTCGGGTCCTGTGGCCTGGAGTGGCCGGCCGCCTCCAAAAATCCAAATGATTAAGGATATGTCCCAGACCCAACCTGCCCCCACCTCAAACCTGTGCTGCCCTGACAGTCCCAAGGGAACCCTAGCTGCTGACATCAGCAGGAACCTGGGCTGACCATATATCTTTCCAAGAAAAAATGGCCAGTGTTTGTCTGAAGGGGCCTTTGGCCTAGAGTTGCCGGACGCCTCCAAAATTCCAAACGATTAAAGAGATTTCCCAGACCCAACCTGCCCCCACCTCAAACCTGTGCTTCCCGGACAGTCCCAAGGGAACCCTACAAACTGACATCAGCAACCAGGTCTGGCAACTTTTCCTTAACAGGGAATACGGCCGGTGTTTGTCTCCAAGGGCCTTTGGCCTTGAGTGGCCGGATGCCTCCAAAAAATCCAAACGATTAAAGATATTTCCCAGACCCAACCTGCCCCCACCTCAAACCTGTGCTTCCCTGAGAGTCCCAAGGGAACCCTACAAACTGACATCAGCAACCAGGGCTGGCAACTTTTCCTTAACAGGGAATACGGCCGGTGTTTGTCTCAAAGGGCCTGTGTCCCTGAGTGGCCGGCCGCCTCCAAAAAATCCAAACGATTAAAGATATGTCCCAGACCTAACCTGCCCCCACCTCCTACCTGTGCTGCCTTGACAGTCCAACGGGAACTCTACATGCAGACATCAGCTACCTGGAGCGGCAACTTTTCCTTACAGGGAAAAGGAGCGGTCTTTTTCTCGAGGAGCCTGTGGCCTTTAGTGGCCGGCTGCCTCCAAAAAACCAAACGATTAAAGATATGTCCCAGACCTAACCTGCCCCCACCTCAAATTTGTGCTGCCTTGACAGTCCCAAGGGAACCCTATAAACTGACAAGAGGAACCTGGGCTGGCAACTTTTCCTTCAAAGGGAAAAGGGCCTGTGTTTGTCTCTCGGGTCCTGTGGCCTGGAGTGGCTGGCCGCCTCCAAAAATCCAAATGATTAAGGATATGTCCCAGACCCAACCTGCCCCCACCTCAAATTTGTGCTGCCCTGACAGTCCCAAGGGAACCCTAGCTGCTGACATCAGCAGGAACCAGGGCTGACCATGTATCTTTCCAAGAAAAAATGGCCAGTGTTTGTCTGAAGGGGCCTTTGGCCTTGAGTTGCCGGACGCCTCCAAAATTCCAAACGATTAAAGATACTTCCCAGACCCAACCTGCCCCCACCTCAAACCTGTGCTTCCCTGACAGTCCCAAGGGAACCCTACAAACTGACATCAGCAACCAGGGCTGGCAACTTTTCCTTAACAGGGAATACGGCAGGTGTTTGTCTCCAAGGGCCTTTGGCCTTGAGTGGCCAGATGCCTCCAAAAAATCCAAACGATTAAAGATATTTCCCAGACCCAACCTACCGCCACCTCAAACCTGTGCTTCCCGGACAGTCCCAAGGGAACCCTACAAACTGACATCAGCAACCAGGGCTGGCAACTTTTCCTTAACAGGGAAAAGGGCCGGTGTTTGTCTTCAAGGGCCTGTGTCCCTGAGTGGCCGGACGCCTCAAAAAAATCCAAACGATTAAAGATATTTCCCAGACCTAACCTGCCCCCACCTCAAACCTGTGCTGCCTTGACAGTCCAACGGGAACTCTACATGCAGACATCAGCAACCTGGAGCGGCAACTTTTCCTTCAAAGGGAAAAGGACCGGTCTTTTTCTCGAGGAGCCTGGGTCCCAGAATGGCCGGCCGCCTCCAAAATATCCAAACGATTAAAGATATGTCCCAGACCCAACCTACCCCCACCACAAACTTGTGCTGCCCTGACAGTCCCAAGAGAACGCTAAAAAATGACATGAGGAACCTGGGCTGGCAACTTTTCCTTCACAGGGAAAAGGGCCGGTGTTTGTCTTCAGGAGACTGTGACCCGGAGTGGCCGGCCGCCTCCAAAATCACCAAACGATTAAAGATATGTCCCAGACCCAACCTGCCCCCACCTCAAATTTGTGCTGCCCCGACAGTCTCAAGAGAACTCTAACTGACATCAGGAACCTGGTCTAGCAACTTTTCGTTCAAAGGGAAAAGGGCCGGTGTTTGTCTTCAGGAGCCTTGGTCCCAGAGTGGCCGGATGCCTCCAAAAAATCCAAACGATTAAAGATATTTCCCAGACCCAACCTGCCCCCACCTCAAACCTGTGCTTCCCTGACAGTCCCAAGGGAACCCTACAAACTGACATCAGCAACCAGGGCTGGCAACTTTTCCTTAACAGGGAATACGGCCGGTGTTTGTCTCCAAGGGCCTTTGTCCCCGAGTAGCCGGATGCCTCCAAAATCTCCAAACGATTAAAGATATGTCCCAGACCCAACCTGCCCCCACCTCAAATTTGTGCTGCCCCGACAGTCTCAAGAGAACTCTACTAACTGACATCAGGAATCTGGTCTAGCAACTTTTCTTTCAAAGGGAAAAGGGCTGGTGTTTGTCTTCAGAAGCCTGGGTCCCAGAATGGCCGGCCGCCTCCAAAATATCCAAACGATTAAAGATATGTCCCAGACCCAACCTACCCCCACCACAAACTTGTGCTGCCCTGACAGTCCCAAGAGAACGCTAAAAAATGACATGAGGAACCTGGGCTGGCAACTTTTCCTTCACAGGGAAAAGGGCCGGTGTTTGTCTTCAGGAGACTGTGACCCGGAGTGGCCGGCTGCCTCCAAAATCACCAAATGATTAAAGATATGTCCCAGACCCAACCTGCCCCCACCTCAAATTTGTGCTGCCCCGACAGTCTCAAGAGAACTCTAACTGACATCAGGAACCTGGTCTAGCAACTTTTCGTTCAAAGGGAAAAGGGCCGGTGTTTGTCTTCAGGAGCCTTGGTCCCAGAGTGGCCGGCCGCCTCCAAAATATCCAAACGATTAAAGATATGTCCCAGACCTAACCTGCCCCCACCACAAACTTGTGCTGCCCTGACAGTCCCAAGAGAATGCCATAAACTGACATCAGGAACCAGGGCTGGCAACTTTTCCTTAACAGGGAATACGGCCGGTGTTTGTCTCCAAGGGCCTTTGGCATTGAGTGGCCGGACGCCTCCAAAAAATCCATATGATTCAAGATATTTCCCAGACTCAACCTGCCCCCACCACAAACTTGTGCTGCCCTGACAGTCCCAAGAGAATGCTATAAACTGACATCAGCAACCAGGGCTGGCAACTTTTCCTTAACAGGGAAAAGGGCCAGTGTTTGTCTCCAAGGGCCTGTGTCCCTGAGTGGCCGGACGCCTCAAAAAAATCCAAACGATTAAAGATATTTCCCAGACCCAACCTCCCCCACCTCCAACCTGTGCTGCCTTGACAGTCCAACGGGAACTCTACATGCAGACATCAGCCACCTGGAGCGGCAACTTTTCCGTACAGGGAAAAGGAGCGGTCTTTTTCTCGAGGAGCCTGTGGCCTTTAGTGGCCGGCTGCCTCCAAAAAACCAAACGATTAATGATATGTCCCAGACCTAACCTGCCCCTACCTCAAATTTGTGCTGCCTTGACAGTCCCAAGGGAACCCTATAAACGGACAAGAGGAACCTGGGCTGGCAACTTTTCCTTCAAAGGCAAAAGGGCCGGTGTTTATCTCTCGGGTCCTGTGGCCTGGAGTGGACGGCCGCCTCCAAAAATCCAAATGATTAAGGATATGTCCCAGACCCAACCTGCCCCCACCTCAAACCTGTGCTGCCCTGACAGTCCCAAGGGAACCCTACCTGCTGACATCAGCAGGAACCAGGGCTGACCATATATCTTTCCAAGAAAAAATGGCCAGTGTTTGTCTGAAGGGGCCTTTGGCCTTGAGTTGCCGGACGCCTCCAAAATTCCAAACGATTAAAGATACTTCCCAGACCCAACCTGCCCCCACCTCAAACCTGTGCTTCCCTGACAGTCCCAAGGGAACCCTACAAACTGACATCAGCAACCAGGTCTGGCAACTTTTCCTAACAGTGAATACGGCCGGTGTTTGTGTCCAAGGGCCTTTGGCCTTGAGTGGCCGGATGCCTCCAAAAAATCCAAACGATTAAAGATATTTCCCAGACCCAACCTGCCCCCACCTCAAACCTGTGCTTCCCTGACAGTCCCAAGGGAACCCTACAAACTGACATCAGCAACCAGGGCTGGCAACTTTTCCTTAACAGGGAAAAGGGCCGGTGTTTGTCTTCAAGGGCCTGTGTCCCTGAGTGGCCGGACGCCTCAAAAAAATCCAAACGACTAAAGATATTTCCCAGACCTAACCTGCCCCCACCTCAAACCTGTGCTGCCTTGACAGTCCAACGGGAACTCTACATGCAGACATCAGCAACCTGGAGCGGCAACTTTTCCTTACAGGGAAAAGGAGCGGTCATTTTCTCGAGGAGCCTGTGGCCTTTAGTGGCCGGCTGCCTCCAAAAAATCCAAACGATTAAGGATATGTCCCAGACCTAACCTGCCCCCACCTCAAATTTGTGCTGCCTCGACAGTCCCAAGGGAACCCTATAAACTGACAAGAGGAACCTGGGCTGGCAACTTTTCCTTCACAGGTTAAAAGGGCCGGTGTTTGTCTTCAGGAACCTTTGTCCCAGAGTGGCCGGCCGCCTCCAAAATCTCCAAACGATTAAAGATATGTCCCAGACCCAACCTGCCCCCACCTCAAATTTGTGCTGCCCTGACAGTCCCATGGGAACCCTACCTGCTGATATCAGGAACCTGGGTTGACCATATTTCTTTCCTAGAAAAAATTGCTCGTGTCTTCCTGCAGGGGTCTTTGTCCCTGAGTGCCCGGACGCCTCTGAAAATCCAAATGATTAAGGATATGTCCCAGACCCAACCTGCCCCCACCTCAAACCTGTGCTGCCTTGACAGTCCAAAGGGAACCCTATAAACTGACATCAGGAACCTGGGCTGGCAACTTTTCCTTCACAGGGAAAAGGGCCGGTGTTTGTCTCCAAGGGCCTTTGGCCTTGAGTGGCCGGCCGCCTCCAAAAAATCCAAACGATTAAAGATATGTCCCAGACCCAACAGGCCCCCACCTCTAACCTGTGCTACCCTGACAGTCCCTAGGGAACCCTACAAAGTGACAGCAGGAACCTGGGCTGGACACTTTTCCTTAACAGGGAAAATGGGCCGGTGTTTTCCTGCAGGGGACTTTGCCCCTGAGTGGCCGGACGCCTCCAAAAAATCCAAACGATTAAAGATATTTCCCAGACCCAACCTGCCCCCACCTCAAACCTGTGCTGCCCTGACAGTCCCAAGGGAACTCTACCTGCAGACATCAGCAACCTTCACCGGCCACTTTTGCTTAGAGGGAAAAGGACCGGTCTTTTTCTCGAGGAGCCTTTGGCCTTGAGTTGCCGTCCGCCTCCAAAAAATCCAAACGATTAAAGATATGTCCCAGACCCAACCTGCCCCCATCACAAACTTGTGCTGCCCTGACAGTCCCAAGAGAACGCTATAAACTGACATCAGGAACCTGGGCTGGCAACTTTTCCTTAACAGGGAAAAGGGCCGGTGTTTGTCTCCAAGGGCCTTTGGTCTTGAGTGGCCGGCCGCCTCCAAAAAATCCAAACGATTAAAGATATGTCCCAGACCCAACCGGCCCCCACCTCTAACCTGTGCTACCCTGACAGTCCCTAGGGAACCCTACAAAGTGACAGCAGGATCCTGGGCTGGACACTTTTCCTTAACAGGGATAATGGGCCGGTGTTTTCCTGCAGGGGACGTTGTCCCTGAGTGGCCGGACGCCTCCAAAAAATCCAAACGATTAAAGATATTTCCCAGACCCAACCTGCCCCCACCTCAAACCTGTGCTTCCCTGACAGTCCCAAGGGAACTCTACCTGCAGACATCAGCAACCTGGACCGGCAACTTTTCCTTACAGGGACAAGGACCGGTTTTTTCTCGAGGAGCCTTTGGCCTTGAGTTGCCGTCCGCCTCCAAAAAATCCAAACGATTAAAGATATGTCCCAGACCTAACCTGCCCCCACCACAAACTTGTGCTGCCCTGACAGTCCCAAGAGAATGCTATAAACTGACATAAGGAACCTGGGCTGGCAACATTTCCTTAACAGGGAAAAGGGCCGGTGTTTGTCTCCAAGGGCCTGTGTCCCTGAGTAGCAGGACGCCTCAAAGAAATCCAAAAAATTAAGGGTATGTCCCAGACCCTACCGGCCCCCACCTCTAACCTGTGCTACCCTGAGAGTCCCAAGGGAACCCTACAAACTGACAGCCGGATCCTGGGCTGTACACTTTTCCTTCCCAAGGAAAATGGCCGGTGTTTTTTTGCAGGGACCTTTGTCCCTGAGTGGCCGGACGCCTCCAAAAAAACCAAACGACTAAAGATATTTCCCAGACCCAACCTGCCCCCACCTCAAACCTGTGCTGCCTTGACAGTCCCAAGGGAACCCTACAAACTGACATCAGGAACCTGTGCTGGCAACTTTTCCTTCACAGGGAAAAGGGCCGGTGTTTGTCTCTCGGGGCCTGTGGCCTTGAGTGGCCGGCCGCCTCCGAAAATCCAAATGATTAAGGATATGTCCCAGACCCAACCGGCCCCCACCTCAAAACCTGTGCTTCCCTGACAGTCCCAAGGGAACCCTATAAACTGACAGCAGGAACCAGGGCTGACCATATATCTTCCCAAGAAAAAATGGCCAGTGTTTTTCTGAAGGGGCCTTTGGCCTTGAGTGGCCGGCCGCCTCCAAAAAATCCAAACGATTAAAGATATTTCCCAGACCTAACCTACCCCCACCTCAAACCTGTGCTGCCTTGACAGTCCCAAGGGAACCCTATAAACTGACAAGAGGAACCTGGGCTGGCAACTTTTCCTTAACAGGGAATACGGCCGGTGTTTGTCTCCAAGGGCCTTTGGCCTTGAGTGGCCGGCCGCCTCCAAAAAATCCAAACGATTAAAGATATGTCCCAGACCCAACAGGCCCCCACCTCTAACCTGTGCTACCCTGACAGTCCCTAGGGAACTCTAGAAAGTGACAGCAGGAACCTGGGCTGGACACTTTTCCTTCCCAGGGAAAATGGGCCGGTGTTTTCCTGCAGGGGACTTTGTCCCGAAGTGGCCGGACGCCTCCAAATAATCCAAACGATTAAAGATATTTCCCAGACTCAACCTGCCCCCACCTCAAACCTGTGCTGCCTTGACAGTCCCAAGGGAACCCTACAAACTGACAGCAGGATCCTGGGCTGGACACTTTTTCTTCCCAGGGTAAATGGGCCAGTATTTTTCTACAGGGGAAATTGTCCCTGAGTGGCCGGATGCCTCCAAAAAATCCAAACAATGAAAGATATGTCCCAGACCCAACCTGCCCCCACCTCAAACATGTGCTGCCCTGACAGTCCCAAGAGAACGCTATAAACTGACATGAGGAACCTGGGCTGGCAACTTTTCCATCACAGGGAAAGGGGCAGGTGTTTGTCTCTCGGGGCCTGTGGCCCTGAGTGGCCGGCCGCCTCTGAAAATCCAAATGATTAAGGATATGTCCCAGACCCAACCGGCCCCCACCTCAAAACCTGTATTTCCCTGACTGACCCAAGGGAACCCTACAAACTGACAGCAGGAACCAGGGCTGACCATATACCTTTCCAAGAAAAAATGGGCAGTGTTTGTCTGAAGGGGCCTTTGGCCTTGAGTTGCCGGACGCCGCCAAAAAATCCAAACGATTAAAGATATTTCCCAGACCTAACCTGCCCCCACCTCAAACCGGTGCTGCCCTGACAGTACCAAGAGAACCCTATAAACTGAAAAGTGGAACCTGGGCTGGCAACTTTTCCTTAACAGGGAAAAGGGCCGGTGTTTGTCTCCAAGGGCCTTTGGCCTTAAGTGGCCGGACGCCTCCAAAAAATCCATATGATTCAAGATATTTCCCAGACTCAAACTGCCTCCACCTCAAACCGGTGCTGCCTTGATAGTCCCAAGGTAACCCTACAAACTGACATCAGCAACCTGGACCGGCAACTTTTCCTTACAGGGAAAAGGGCCGGTCTTTTTCTCAAGGAGCCTGTGGCCTTGGGTGGCCGGCCGCCTCCAAAAAATCCAAACGATTAAAGATATGTCCTAGACCCAACCTGCCCCCACCTCAAACCTGCGCTTCCCAGACAGTACAAGCGAAACCCTACAAACTGACATCAGCAACCAGGGCTGGACACTTTTCCTTAACAGGGAAAAGGGCCGGTGTTTGTCTCCTAGGGCCTGTGTCCCTGAGTGGCCGGACACCTCCAAAAAATCCAAACAATTAAGGATATGTCCCAGACCCAACCGACCCCCACCTCAAACCTGTGCTACCCTGACAGTCCCTAGGGAACCCTACAAAGTGACAGCAGGAACCTGGGCTGGACACTTTTCCTTCCCAGGGAAAATGTCCAGTGTTTTCCTGCAGGGGCCATTGTCCCAGAGTGGCCGGACGCCTCCAAAAAATCCAAACTATTAAAGATATTTCCCAGACCTAACCTGCCCCCACCTCCAACCTGTGCTGCCTTGACAGTCCAACGGGAACTCTACATGCAGACATCAGCAACCTGGAGCGGCAACTTTTCCTTACAGGGAAAAGGACCGGTCTTTTTATTGAGGAGACTGTGGCCTTACGGTAGACGGCCGTCTCCAAAATATCCAAATGATTAAAGATATGCCCCAGACCTAACCTGCGCCCACCACAAACTTGTGCTGCCCTGACAGACCCAAGAGAACGCTATAAACTGACATGAGGAACCGGGGCTGGCAACTTTTCCTTCACAGGGAAAAGGGCCGGTGTTTGTCTCCAAGGGCCTTTGGCCTTGAGTGGCCGGACGCCTCTGAAAATCCAAATGATTAAGGATATGTCCCAGACCCAACCGGCCCCCACCTCAAACCTGTGCTGCCTTGACAGTCCCAAGGGAACCCTATAAACTGAAATCAGGAACCTGGGCTGGCAACTTTTCCTTAACAGGGAAAAGGGCCGGTGTTTGTCTCCAAGGGCCTTTGGCCTTGAGTGGCCGGCCGCCTCCAAAAAATCCAAATGATTAAAGATATGTCCCAGACCCAACAGGCCCCCACCTCTAACCTGTGCTACCCTGACAGTCCCTAGGGAACCCTACAAAGTGACAGCAGGATCCTGGGCTGGACACTTTTCCTTAACAGGGAAAATGGGCCGTTGTTTTCCTGCAGGGGACGTTGTCCCTGAGTGGCCGGACGCCTCCAAAAAATCCAAACGATTAAAGATATTTCCCAGACCCAACCTGCCCCCACCTCAAACCTGTGCTGCCCTGACAGTCCCAAGGGAACTCTACCTGCAGACATCAGCAACCTGGACCGGCAACTTTCCTTACAGGGACAAGGACCGGTTTTTTCTCGAGGAGCCTTTGGCCTTGAGTTGCCGTCCGCCTCCAAAAAATCCAAACGATTAAAGATATGTCCCAGACCCAACCTGCCCCCACCTCAAACCTGTGCTGTCCGCACAGTCCCCAAGGGAACCCTACAAACTGACATCAGCAACCTGGACTGGCAACTTTTCCTTCAAAGGGAAAAGGACCGGTCTTTTTCTCAAGGAGCCTGTGGCCTTGGGTGGCCGGCCGCCTCCAAAAAATCCAAACGATTAAAGATATGTCCCAGACCTAACCTGCCCCCACCACAAACTTGTGCTGCCCTGACCAGTCCCAAGAGAATGCCATAAACTGACATCAGGAACCTGGGCTGGCAACTTTTCCTTAACAGGGAATACGGCGGTGTTTGTCTCCAAGGGCCTATGGCATTGAGTGGCCGGACGCCTCCAAAAAATCCATATGATTCAAGATATTTCCCAGACTCAACCTGCCCCCACCACAAACTTGTGCTGCCCTGACAGTCCCAAGAGAATGCTATAAACTGACATCAGCAACCAGGGCTGGCAACTTTTCCTTAACAGGGAATACGGCCGGTGTTTGTCTCCAAGGGCCTTTGGCATTGAGTGGCCGGACGCCTCCAAAAAATCCATATGATTCAAGATATTTCCCAGACCCAACCTGCCCCCACCTCAAACCTGTGCTGCCCTGACAGTCCCAAGGGAACTCTACCTGCAGACATCAGCAACCTGGACCGGCAACTTTTCCTTACAGGGACAAGGACCGGTTTTTTCTCGAGGAGCCTTTGGCCTTGAGTTGGCGTCCGCCTCCAAAAACTCCAAACAATTAAAGATATGTCCCAGACCCAACCTGCCCCCACCTCCAACCTGTGCTGTCCGCACAGTCTCAAGGGAACCCTACAAACTGACATCAGCAACCTGGACCGGCAACTTTTCCTTACAGGGAAAAGGACCGGTCTTTTTCTCGAGGAGACTGTGGCCTTGGGTGGCCGGCCGCCTCCAAAAAATCCAAACAATTAAAGATATGTCCCAGACCTAACCTGCGCCCACCACAATCGTGTGCTGCCCTGACAGTCCCAAGAGAACGCTATAAACTGACATGAGAAACCTGGGCTGGCAACTTTTCCTTCAAAGGGAAAAGGGCCGGTGTTTGTCTCTAGGGGCGGGTGGCATTGAGTGGCCGGCCGCCTCCGAAAATCCAAATGATTAAAGATATGTCCCAGACCCAACCTGCCCGCACCACAAAACCTGTGCTTCCGGGACAGTCCAAAGTGAACCCTACAAACTGACATCAGCAACCAGGGCTGGCAACGTTTCCTTAACAGGGAATACGGCCGGTGTTTGTCTCCAAGGGTCTTTGTCCCTGAGTAGCCGGACGCCTCCAAAAAATCCAAACAATTAAGGATAAGTCCCAGACCCAACAGGCCCCAACCTCTAACCTGTGCTACCCTGACAGTCCCTAGGGAACCCTACAAAGTGATAGCAGGATCCTGGGCTGGACACTTTTCCTTCCCAGGGAAAATGTCCAGTGTTTTCCTGCAGGGGCCATTGTCCCAGAGTGGCCGGACACCTCCAAAAAATCCAAACGATTAAAGATATTTCCCAGACCCAACCTGCCCCCACATTAAAACTGTGCTGCCTTGACAGTCCCAAGGGAATCTACCTGCAGACATCAGCAACCTGGAGCGGCAACTTTTCCTTATAGGGAAAAGGACCGGTCTTTTTCTCGAGGAGACTGTGGCCTTGAGTTGCCGTCCGCCTCCAAAAAATCCAAACGATTAAAGATATGTCCCAGACCCAACCTGCCCCCACCACAAACTTGTGCTGCCCTGACAGTCCCAAGAGAACGCTATAAACTGACATGAGAAACCTGGGCTGGCAACTTTTCCTTCAAAGGGAAAAGGGCCGGTGTTTGTCTCTAGGGGCGGGTGGCATTGAGTGGCCGGCCGCCTCCGAAAATCCAAACGATTAAAGATATGTCCCAGACCCAACCTGCCCCCACCTCAAACCTGTGCTGTCCGCACAGTCCCAAGGGAACCCTACAAACTGACATCAGCAACCTGGACCGGCAACTTTTCCTTACAGGGAAAAGGACCGGTCTTTTTCTCGAGGAGACTGTGGCCTTGGGTGGCCGGCCGCCTCCAAAAAATCCAAACGATTAAAGATATGTCCCAGACCTAACCTGCGCCCACCACAAACTTGTGCTGCCCTGACAGACCCAAGAGAACGCTATAAACTGACATGAGGAACCGGGGCTGGCAACTTTTCCTTCACAGGGAAAAGGGCCGGTGTTTGTCTCCAAAAGCCTTTGGCCTTGAGTGGCCGGACGCCTCTGAAAATCCAAATGATTAAGGATATGTCCCAGACCCAACCGGCCCCCACCTCAAACCTGTGCTGCCTTGAAAGTCCCAAGGGAACCCTATAAACTGACATCAGGAACCTGGGCTGGCAACTTTTCCTTAACAGGGAAAAGGGCCGGTGTTTGTCTCCAAGGGCCTTTGGCCTTGAGTGGCCGGCCGCCTCCAAAAAATCCAAACGATTAAAGATATGTCTCAGACCCAACAGGCCCCCACCTCTAACCTGTGCTACCCTGACAGTCCCTAGGGAACCCTACAAAGTGACAGCAGGATCCTGGGCTGGACACTTTCCCTTAACAGGGAAAACGGGCCGGTGTTTTCCTGCAGGGGCCATTGTCCCAGAGTGGCCGGACGCCTCCAAAAAATCCAAACGATTAAACATATTTCCCAGACCCAACCTGCCCCCACCTCAAACCTGTGCTGCCCTGACAGTCCCAAGGGAACTCTACCTGCAGACATCAGCAACCTGGACCGGCAACTTTTCCTTTCAGGGACAAGGACCGGTTTTTCTCGAGGAGCCTTTGGCCTTGAGTTGCCATCCGCCTCCAAAAAATCCAAACAATTAAAGATATGTCCCAGACCCAACCTGCCCCCACCTCAAACCTGTGCTGTCCGCACAGTCCCAAGGGAACCCTACAAACTGACATCAGCAACCTGGACCGGCAATTTTTCCTTACAGGGAAAAGGACCGGTCTTTTTCTCGAGGAGACTGTGGCCTTGGGTGGCCGGCCGCCTCCAAAAAATCCAAACAATTAAAGATATGTCCCAGACCTAACCTGCGCCCACCACAAACTTGTGCTGCCCTGACAGTCCCAAGAGAACGCTATAAACTGACATGAGAAACCTGGGCTGGCAACTTTTCCTTCAAAGGGGAAAAGGGCTGGTGTTTGTCTCTAGGGGCGGGTGGCATTGAGTGGCCGGCCGCCTCCGAAAATCCAAATGATTAAAGATATGTCCCAGACCCAACCTGCGCCCACCACAAAACCTGTGCTTCCGGGACAGTCCAAAGTGAACCCTACAAACTGACATCAGCAACCAGGGCTGGCAACTTTTCCTTAACAGGGAATACGGCCGGTGTTTGTCTCCAAGGGTCTTTGTCCCTGAGTAGCCGGACGCCTCCAAAAAATCCAAACAATTAAGGATAAGTCCCAGACCCAACAGGCCCCAACCTCTAACCTGTGCTACCCTGACAGTCCCTAGGGAACCCTACAAAGTGACAGCAGGATCCTGGGCTGGACACTTTTCCTTCCCAGGGAAAATGGGCCGGTGTTTTCCTGCAGGGGCCATTGTCCCAGAGTGGCCGGACGCCTCCAAAAAATCCAAACGATTAAAGATATTTCCCAGACCCAACCTGCCC
>NW_027099464.1:0-33199 GCF_031753505.1 Anomalospiza imberbis | reverse complement strand
GGATCCCAGTCCATGTTTGATCCCAGTTCTTGGGATCCCAGTCCATGTTTGATCCCAGTTCCCGGGATCCCAGTCCATGTTTGAGCCCAGTTCCCGGGATCCCAGTCCATGTTTGATCCCAGTTCCCGGGATCCCAGTCCATGTTTGATCCCAGTTCCCAGGATCCCAGTCCATGTTTGATCCCAGTTCTTGGGATCCCAGTCCATGTTTGAGCCCAGTTCCCGGGATCCCAGTCCATGTTTGATCCCAGTTCCCGGGATCCCAGTCCATGTTTGAGCCCAGTTCATGTTTGATCCCAGATCCCGGGATCCCAGTCCATGCTTGATACCAGTTCCCGGGATCCCAGTCCATGTTTGATCCCAGTTCCCAGGATCCCAGTTCCCGGAATCCCAGTCCATGTTTGATCCCAGTTCCCAGGATCCCAGTCCATGTTTGATCCCAGTTCCCAGGATCCCAGTCCATGTTTGATCCCAGTTCCCAGGATCCCAGTCCATGTTTGATCCCAGTTCCCGGGATCCCAGTCCATGTTTGATCCCAGTTCCCGGGATCCCAGTCCATGTTTGATCCCAGTTCCCGGGATCCCAGTCCATTCTTGATCCCAGTTCCCGGGATCCCAGTCCAGGTTTGATCCCAGTTCCTAGTTGATCCCAGTCCATACTTGATCCCAGTTCTCGGGATCCCAGTCAATACTTGATCCCAGTTCTCTGGATCCCAGTCCATGTTTGATCCCAGTTCCCGGGATCCCAGTCCATGTTTGATCCCAGTTCTCTGGATCCCAGTTCCCGGGATCCCAGTCCATACTTGATCCCAGTTCCCGGGATCCCAGTCCATGTTTGATCCCAGTTCCCAGGATCCCAGTCCATGTTTGATCCCAGTTCCCGGGATCCCAGTCCATACTTGATCCCAGTTCCCGGGATCCCAGTCCATGTTTGATCCCAGTTCCCGGGATCCCAGTCCATATTTGATCCCAGTTCCCGGGATCCCAGTTCATACTTGATCCCAGTTCTCTGGATCCCAGTCCAGGTTTGATCCCAGTTCCCAGGATCCCCAGTCCATGTTTGATCCCAGTTCTCGGGATCCCAGTCCAGGTTTGATCCCAGTTCCCGGGATCCCAGTCCATGTTTGATCCCAGTTCTCTGGATCCCAGTTCCCGGGATCCCAGTCCATACTTGATCCCAGTTCCCGGGATCCCAGTCCATGTTTGATCCCAGTTCCCGGGATCCCAGTCCATGTTTGATCCCAGTTCCCAGGATCCCAGTCCATGTTTGATCCCAGTTCCCGGGATCCCAGTCCATACTTGATCCCAGTTCCCGGGATCCCAGTCCATACTTGATCCCAGTTCCCGGGATCCCAGTCCATGTTTGATCCCAGTTCCTAGTTGATCCCAGTCCATACTTGATCCCAGTTCTCGGGATCCCAGTCCATACTTGATCCCAGTTCTCTGGATCCCAGTCCAGGTTTGATCCCAGTTCCCGGGATCCCAGTCCATACTTGATCCCAGTTCTCTGGATCCCAGTTCCCGGGATCCCAGTCCATGTTTGATCCCAGTTCCCGGGATCCCAGTCCATGTTTGATCCCAGTTCCCGGGATCCCAGTCCATATTTGATCCCAGTTCCCGGGATCCCAGTCCATGTTTGATCCCAGTTCCCGGGATCCCAGTCCATACTTGATCCCAGTTCCTAGTTGATCCCAGTCCATACTTGATCCCAGTTCTCGGGATCCCAGTCCATGTTTGATCCCAGTTCCCGGGATCCCAGTCCATGTTTGATCCCAGTTCCCGGGATCCCAGTCCATGTTTGATCCCAGTTCCCGGGATCCCAGTTCCCGGGATCCCAGTCCATGTTTGATCCCAGTTCCCGGGATCCCAGTCCATGTTTGATCCCAGTTCCCGGGATCCCAGTCCATGTTTGATCCCAGTTCCCGGGATCCCAGTCCATGTTTGAGCCCAGTTCCCGGGATCCCAGTCCATGTTTGATCCCAGTTCCCGGGATCCCCAGTCCATGTTTGATCCCAGTCCATACTTGATCCCAGTTCCCGGGATCCCAGTCCATGTTTGATCCCAGTTCCCAGGATCCCAGTTCCCGGAATCCCAGTCCATGTTTGATCCCAGTTCCCGGGATCCCAGTCCATGTTTGATCCCAGTTCCCAGGATCCCAGTCCATGTTTGATCCCAGTTCCCAGGATCCCAGTCCATGTTTGATCCCAGTTCCCGGGATCCCAGTCCATACTTGATCCCAGTTCCCAGGATCCCAGTTCCCGGGATCCCAGTCCATTCTTGATCCCAGTTCCTGGGATCCCAGTCCAGGTTTGAGCCCAGTTCCCGGGATCCCAGTCCATGTTTGATCCCAGTTCCCGGGATCCCAGTCCATGTTTGATCCCAGTTCCCGGGATCCCAGTCCATGTTTGATCCCAGTTCCCGGGATCCCAGTCCATATTTGATCCCAGTTCCTGGGATCCCAGTCCATGTTTGATCCCAGTTCCCGGGATCCCAGTCCATACTTGATCCCAGTTCCCAGGATCCCAGTTCCGGGATCCCAGTCCAGGTTTGAGCCCAGTTCCCGGGATCCCAGTCCATGTTTGATCCCAGTTCCCGGGATCCCAGTCCATGTTTGATCCCAGTTCCCGGGATCCCAGTCCAGGTTTGATCCCAGTTCCTAGTTGATCCCAGTCCATGTTTGATCCCAGTTCCCGGGATCCCAGTCCATTCTTGATCCCAGTTCCCGGGATCCCAGTCCATGTTTGATCCCAGTTCCCGGGATCCCAGTCCATGTTTGATCCCAGTTCCCGGAATCCCAGTCCATACTTGATCCCAGTTCCCGGGATCCCAGTCCATGTTTGATCCCAGTTCCCGGGATCCCAGTCCATACTTGATCCCAGTTCCTAGTTGATCCCAGTCCATACTTGATCCCAGTTCTCGGGATCCCAGTCCATGTTTGATCCCAGTTCCTGGGATCCCAGTCCATGTTTGATCCCAGTTCCCAGGATCCCAGTCCAGGTTTGATCCCAGTCCCAATTTGATCCCAATCTCTAGTTGATCCCACTCCATGTTTGATCCCAATCTCTAGTTGATCCCACTTCATATTTGATCCCAATCTCTAGTTGATCCCAGTCCATATCTGATCCCAGTCCCTATTTGATCCCAGTCCATATCTGATCCCAGTCTCTAGTTGATCCCAGTCCATATCTGATCCCAGTCTCTAGTTGATCCCAGTCCATATTTGATCCCAGTCCACAGGTGATCCCCATCTCTATTTGATCCCAGTCCATATCTGATCCCAGTCCCCATTTGATCCCAGTCCCCATTTGATCCCAGTCCATATTTTATCCCAGTCCCCATTTGATCCCAATCCCCATTTGATCCCAGTCCCTATTTGATCCCAGTCCCCATTTGATCCCAGTCCATATTTGATCCCAGTCCCCATTTGATCCCAGTCCCTATTTGATCCCAGTCCCCATTTGATCCCAGTCCCCATTTGATCCCCATCTCTATTTGATCCCAGTCCATATTTGATCCCAGTCTCTAGTTGATCCCAGTCCATATCTGATCCCAGTCCCTATTTGATCCCAGTCCCCATTTGATCCCAGTCCCCATTTGATCCCAGTCCCCATTTGATCCCAGTCTCTATCTGATCCCAGTCCATATTTGATCCCAGTCCCCATTTTATCCCAGTCCATATTTGATCCCAGTCCATATCTGATCCCAGTCCCTATTTGATCCCAGTCCATATCTGATCCCAGTCTCTAGTTGATCCCAGTCCATATCTGATCCCAGTCTCTAGTTGATCCCAGTCCATATTTGATCCCAGTCCACAGGTGATCCCCATCTCTATTTGATCCCAGTCCATATCTGATCCCAGTCCCCATTTGATCCCAGTCCCCATTTGATCCCAGTCCCTATTTGATCCCAGTCCCCATTTGATCCCAATCCCCATTTGATCCCAGTCCCCATTTGATCCCAGTCTCTATTTGATCCCAGTCCCCATTTGATCCCAGTCCCATATTTTATCCCAGTCCCCATTTGATCCCAATCCCCATTTGATCCCAGTCCCTATTTGATCCCAGTCCCCATTTGATCCCAGTCTCTATCTGATCCCAGTCCATATTTGATCCCAGTCCCCATTTTATCCCAGTCCATATTTGATCCCAGTCCATATCTGATCCCAGTCCCTATTTGATCCCAGTCCATATTTGATCCCAGTCCATATTTTGATCCCAGTCCACAGGTGATCCCCATCTCTATTTGATCCCAGTCCCCATTTTATCCCAGTCCCCATTTGATCCCAGTCCATATCTGATCCCAGTCTCTATTTGATCCCAGTCCCCATTTGATCCCAGTCCCTATTTGATCCAGTCCCCACTTGATCCCAGTCCATATTTGATCCCAGTCCATATTTGATCCCAGTCCACAGGTGATCCCCATCTCTATTTGATCCCAGTCCATATCTGATCCCAGTCCCCATTTGATCCCAGTCCATATTTTATCCCAGTCTCTATCTGATCCCAGTCCATATCTGATCCCAGTCCATATTTGATCCCAGTCCCCATTTGATCCCAGTCCATATTTGATCCCAGTCCCCATTTGATCCCAGTCTCTATTTGATCCCAGTCCCCATTTGATCCCAGTCTCTATCTGATCCCAGTCCCCATTTGATCCCAGTCCCCATTTGATCCCAGTCCCCATTTGATCCCAGTCTCTATCTGATCCCAGTCCATATTTGATCCCAGTCCCCATTTGATCCCAGTCTCTATCTGATCCCAGTCCATATTTGATCCCAGTCCCCATTTGATCCCAGTCCCCATTTGATCTCAGTCTCTATCTGATCCCAGTCCCCATTTGATCCCAGTCCCCATTTGATCCCAGTCTCTATCTGATCCCAGTCCCCATTTGATCCCAGTCCCCATTTGATCCCAGTCTCTATCTGATCCCAGTCCATATTTGATCCCAGTCCCCATTTTATCCCAGTCCATATTTGATCCCAGTCCATATCTGATCCCAGTCTCTATTTGATCCCAGTCCCTATTTGATCCCAGTCTCTATTTGATCCCAGTCCCCATTTGATCCCAGTCCATATTTGATCCCAGTCTCTAGTTGATCCCAGTCCATGTTTGATCCCAGTCCCCATTTTATCCCAATCCATATTTGATCCCAGTCCATATCTGATCCCAGTCTCTATTTGATCCCAGTCCCCATTTGATCCCAGTCCCCATTTGATCCCAGTCCCTATTTGATCCCAGTCCCTATTTGATCCCAGTCCCCATTTGATCCCAGTCCCCATTTGATCCCCGTCTCTATCTGATCCCAGTCCATATTTGATCCCAGTCTCTATTTGATCTCTGTCCATTGGTGATCCCAGTCCACAGGTGATCCCAGTCTCTAGTTGATCCCAGTCCGTATGGCCCGGCACACATTCCAGAGGTCTGAAATTTCAGCTCCCAGCCAGGAAGAGATCTTCCTGCCCTTGAAGGCAAAGCTCTTGAGAAGGGGCCGAAAGCCAAGCGGAGCAAAATCCTACAGAGACATTTCACTGCCAGCCTCCGTAACTTCAGCTCCTGGACTCGGAATTAAAATAATGACCGGGAAATAAAATAATTATTAAATCAGGGGTAGGTATCTGGGGGCAGAGGGGGCTATTAAATTAAGGTAGTGGTCAATTAAATCAGGAGAGGATGTTTGGTGGCTGAGGGGGGCAATTAAATCAAGGGAGGGTCTTTGGTGGTCCCGGGGTCAAGGGAGACACTGTGAGACAAACAGAGCAGGCAAAGACAGGCAGGGGAGAGAGGAGGACACAAACACAACGAGCCGAGCAGGCGGCGCTCTGCAAACAGAACTGCCCCGGACTGAAAATGAACCGCAAAGAAATCCGTAACTCTGGAAGTTTTATTTGCTGTCAAATACATCCCAGCCACCCAGCCCCACACAATCCCCATCTCAGCTCTCCAAATTGAGATCCCAATTCTCCCAATCTCCTCCCAACCCCATCTCACTCTGGAGGCTGTGGAATCGACAGAGTTTAGCATGGAATTGAGATGTTTGAGGTGGGAACAAGGAAACTGAGGTGGGATTGAGCCTTTATGGGTTAAAACTCAGTGGTTTTCAGTGGGATGTGAGTGGTTTTGAGGTGAAAGATCGATGCCTCTTGGATTTGGACTGCACAGAGATTGACAGAATAAAAAAAATTAAGGTTAACACAAAAGGCGAAGCAGCCAGGTGTGTTCCCAAGGTGGATCACAGGGAATGTGGGTCACCAGGGCTGTGGGTCCTGCAGTGGGGAATGGAGTTTAGCTCTTCTCACATCGGGGCACTCGCAGGGCTTCCCTTACCGGTGCCTCCGTTGGTGTTGGGTCAAGTGAGAGCTCTGTGAGAAGCTCTTCCCACACTGGGGACACTCGTAGGGCCTCTCCCCGGTGTGGATGCGCCGGTGGGTGATGAGGTGGGAGTTCTGCCGGAATCCCTTCCCACAGTCGGGGCAGCAGAAGGGCCTCTCCTCCGTGTGAACCCGATAGTGCGTGAGGAGATGGGAGCTGGTCTGGAAGCTCTTCCCACATTCGGAACACTCGTAGGGCCTCTCCCCAGTGTGGGTCAGCTGGTGCTGGATCAGGCTGGAGCTCCGCATGAAGCTCTTCCCACACTTGGAACACACATAGGGCCATTCCCTTGTGTGGGTCCTCTTGTGCTTCATCAGTGTGGGGACGCACTTGAAGCTCTTCCCACACTGGGGGACACTCGTGGGGCCTCTCCCCGCTGTGGATGCTCCGGTGGGTGATGAGGTGGGAGTTCTGCCTGAATCCCTTGCCGCAGTCGGGGCAGCAGAAGGGCCTCTCCTCCGTGTGAACCCGAGAGTGCATGAGGAGATGGGAGCTGGTCTGGAAGCTCTTCCCACACTCCCCACACTCGTAGGGCCTCTCCCCAGTGTGGCTCCTCTGGTGCACGGTCAGGCTGGAGCTCTGGGCGAATCTCTTCCCACACTCCCCACACTCGTAGGGCCTCTGCCCAGTGTGGATCCTCTGGTGACTGACGAGGATTGAGTTCTCCCTGAATCCCTTCCCGCAGGTGGGGCAGCGAAAGGGCCTCTCCTCCGTGTGAACCCGATAGTGCTTGAGGAGATTGCAATTGGTCTGGAAGCTCTTCCCACACTTGGAACACTCGTAGGGCTTCTCCCCAGTGTGGCTCTTCTGGTGCTTGATTAGGCTGGACCTGTGCCTGAAGCTCTTCCAACACTCCCCACACTTGTAGGGCCTCTGCCCATTGTGGATCCTCTGGTGCACGAGCAGGCTGGAGCTCTGGGTGAATCTCTTCCCACACTGCCCACACTCGTAGGGCCTCTCCCCGGTGTGCGTCCTCTGGTGCTTGGTCAGCTGGGAGTTCTTCCTGAAGCTCTTCCCACACTCCGAGCACGTGTGGGGCTTCTCCCAATCATCAACCTGCTCTTGGACCACCAGCTGCGAGCTCTGGCTCGATCTCCGGCCGCCTCCCCGGCCCAGGGTGGGTCTTTCCTCCTCAGGTCCCCGTGATCTGTGTTTGCAGCCCCTCCTTGTGAGGCATCTCCGGGGCTTTTCCTCCCCGCTGGGTTCCTGCGCCGTGGAGCCGCTCAAAACGGCCTCGTCCCCGAGGTTCTGCCCCGGGGATTTGTCCTCCCTGCTCTCCATCCTCAGCTCCTGCTCTGGGGGAGGAAGGACAAGGACAGGGTCTTCCTCTTCCTCGCAGCCTCCCAGCAGCTGGGAATGGGAAATCCTGGTTTGGGGAAAACAAGGGATGAGCACAGTGAGTTTGAAGGTCCCTCTGCCCAAGTCCATCTCTAGAAGTCCCCGGCCACCCGGGCTCCATAAAAACCTCCCAAACACCAAGATTCAGCCCTGAAAAAGCCTCCCAGGAGTTCCCCGTCCCTGCTCCCTCCCCTTTGGTGTTCGGGGCTCCCCCCTGTCCCAGCTGCTGGGGTCACGCTTGGATTGGGGGTCCCCCTTCTCCTCGCTGCCCGCCCTCCCCAGGCTGCTGGCAGTCCCAGCAATCCCAAAAGCTCCCCCCTCTTGGCTCTCCCCATTTAGGGCTGCCGGGGCTTTTTGGGCTCCCGGGCTCCCTTCTCCCCTTCCTCTCTGCTTGGGGCTGCAGGGGCTCCAAGGAGTCCCCCCTGCCCCTCTCCAGGCTCTTGAGGGTCCCGCCGATGGCGGCGCTCCCCCCTCGCTGGGCTCCCCACTTTGGGCTCCTGGGGGACACAGGGCTCTGCTCCTCCAGGCTGCCTCTGCCGGCAGCCGCCACCGGGACCCCCGATGTCCCCCCAAGGGGCCTTTTCCGCTCGGCTTTGCAGTTCTTCATTCTCCAAACATCCCCCCAAAAAACCCGACCCAGGGACCCCCAGGATATCTGGGCCGAGCTCCCCCTCCCCGCTCACCTGCGGGATGGGGGCGATGATCCCACAGGTGGGGGCTGCGAGTTCAGGGAGGGCTGGACCGCGTGCTTCCTCCTGCTGTGCTTGATCCGCCTTTGTCCCTCCTCTTCCTCTTCCTCTTCCTGCCGCCCCTCCTCTTCCTTCCCCCCTCCTCCTCCTCGCTAACCCCACCTCCTTCTCCTCCTTCATCCCTGCTCCTTCTCCGCCTCCTCCTCCTCGCTAAGCCCACCTCCTCCTCCTCCTTCATCCCTGCCCTCCCCTCCCTCCTCCTCCTCCCCCAGGAGCAGCGACACCCTCGGTGCAGCGTTCCCGCAGCCCTGGCAGCCCGCGGCAGGAGCGGGGATGGAGCCGGGACAGGGCGGGATGGGCTGGGATCAAACTGGGAGAGACTGGGATCCTGCAGGGAGTGAGGGAAAGTGACCAGGCTCATACTGGGACCAACTGGGCTCATTCTGGGAGCAGCCACTGCCGGCCCCGGGACCCCCAAAAACACCTCCCGGGGACCCCCCGATGTCCCCCCGAGGGCCAGCTGCGGCTCGGCTTTGGAGCCCTGCCAGCTCCAAACATCCCCCCAAAAAACCCCAAACCCAGGCTCCCCCCGGGATATTTGGGCCGAGCTCCCCCTCCCCGGGCACCTGCGGGATGGGGGCGATGCTCCCGGGGCTGCGGCGACTTCAGGCAGCGCCAGGGCCCCGCGATTCCTTCTCTGCTCTTCTCCGGCTGCTCCCGGCTGCCGCTGCGCCTCTTCCTCCCTCCCTCCTCCTCCTCCCCCGGTCCCGAAGGCCGAACCGTGAGGGGAAAGGGGCGGGGAAAGGGCGGGAACCGTGAGGGGAAAGGGGCGGGGAAAGGGCGGGAACCGTGAGGGGAAAGGGGCGGGGAAAGGGCGGGAACCGTGAGGGGAAAGGGGCGGGGCCAGGCCAAGGGCGGGAACTGTGAGGGGAAAGGGGCGGGGCCAGGCCAAGGGCGGGAACCGTGAGGGGAAAGGGGCGGGGCCAGGCCAAGGGCGGGAACTGTGAGGGGAAAGGGGCGGGGCCAGGCCAAGGGCGGGAACTGTGAGGGGAAAGGGGCGGGGCCAGGCCAAGGGCGGGAACTGTGAGGGGAAAGGGGCGGGGAAAGGGCGGGAACCGTGAGGGGAAAGGGGCGGGGAAAGGGCGGGAACCGTGAGGGGAAAGGGGCGGGGAAAGGGCGGGAACCGTGAGGGGAAAGGGGCGGGGAAAGGGCGGGAACCGTGAGGGGAAAGGGGCGGGGCCAGGCCAAGGGCGGGAACTGTGAGGGGAAAGGGGCGGGGCCAGGCCGAGGGCGGGAACTGTGAGGGGACACTCTGTGAGGCGGCGCTCTGCAAACAGAACTGACACGGACTGAAAATGAACCGCAAAGAAATCTGTAAGTCTGGAAGTTTTATTTGCTGTCAAATACATCCCAGCCCAACACAGTCGCCATGTCACCGCTCCAAACTGGGATCCCACTTCTCCCAATCTCCTCCCAACCCCATCTCACTCTGCAGGCTGTGGACTCCAGAGAGTTTTGGTGGGATTGAGATTTTTGAGGTGGGAACAAGGAAACTGAGGTGGGATTGAGCCTTTATGGGTTAAAACTCAGTGGTTTTCAGTGGGATGTGAGTGGGTTTGAGGTGAAAGATCGATGCCTCTTGGCTTTTGCAGTGCAGTTAAATTGAGAGAAGAAAAAAATTAAGGTTAACACAAAAGGAGAAGCAGCCAGGTGTGTTCCCAGCATGGATCACAGGGAATGTGGGTCACCAGGGCTGTGCCCAGCGTGGTTCCGGCAGTGGGGATGGAGCTGGAGCAGCGCACGAAGCTCTTCCCGCACTCGGGGCACTCGCAGGGCTTCCCTTACCGGTGCCTCCGCTGGTGTCTGGTCAAGGGAGAGCTGCTGGAGAAGCTCTTCCCACACTGGGGACACTCGTAGGGCCTCTCCCCGGTGTGGATGCGCCGGTGTCTGATGAGGGTGGAGTTGTGCTTGAATCCCTTCCCGCAGTTGGGGAGCTGTGAACCGGATAATGTGTGAGGAGATGGGAGCTGGTCTGGAAGCTCTTCCCACCCTCCCCACACCCGTAGGGCCTCTCCCCAGTGTGGGTTCTCTGGTGTATGATCAGGCTGGAGCTCTGGGCGAATCTCTTCCCGCATTCCCCACACTCGTAGGGCCTCTCTCCTGTGTGGGTCCTGTGGTGCCTGATCAGGTTGGAGACGTGCGTGAAGCTCTTCTCACACTGGGGACACTCGTAGGGCCTCTCCCCGGTGTGGATGCGCCGGTGGGTGATGAGATGGGCCTTCAGCCTGAATCCCTTGCCGCAGTCGGGGCAGCAGAAGGGCCTCTCCTCCGTGTGAACCAGATAGTGCGTGAGGAGACTGGAGCTGCTCTGGAACATCTTCCCACAGTCCCCACACTCGTGGGGCCGCTCCCCGTTGTGGATGCGCCGGTGGGTGACGAGGTGGGAGTTCTCCCTGAATCCCTTCCCGCAGTCGGGGCAGCAGAAGGGCCTCTCCTGCGTGTGAACCCGATAGTGCTGGAAGAGATAGAAGATGGTCTTAAACCTCTTCCCACACTTGGAACACTCGTAGGGCCTGTCCGTGGTGTGGGTCCAATGATGCTTGATCAGGTTGGAGTTCCGCCTGAAGCTCTTCCCGCATTCCCCACACTCGTAAGGTCGTTCCCTTGTGTGGGTCCTCTTGTGGTCCATCAGGATGGAGAGGCGATTGAAGCTCTTCCCACACTCCCCACACTCGTAGGGCCTCTCCCCAGTGTGGCTCCTCTGGTGCTGGACCAGGCTGGAGCTCTGCCTGAAGCTCTTCCCGCACTCCCCACACTCGTAGGGCCGTTCCCCGGTGTGGATCCTCTGGTGCACGATCAGCTGGGAGCTCCTCCTGAAGCTCTTCCCACACTGCCCACACTCGTAGGGCCTCTCCCCATTGTGGATCATCTGGTGCAGGATCAGCTGGGAGCTCCTCCTGAAGCTGCTCCCGCACTCCCCACACTCGTAGGGCCTCTCCCCAGTGTGGATCCTCTGGTGCTTGATGAGGTGTGAGCTCGAGGTGAAGCTCTTCCCACACTCCCCACACTCGTACGGCCTCTCCCCAGTGTGGATTCTCCGGTGCAGGGTCAGGTGGGAGCTCTGGGTGAAGCTCTTCCCACACTCCCCACACTCGTAGGGCCTCTCCCCGGTGTGCGTCCTCTGGTGCTTGGTCAGCTGGGAGTTCTTCCTGAAGCTCTTCCCACACTCCGAGCACGTGTGGGGCTTCTCCCCATCATCAACCTGCTCTTGGACCACCAGCTGCGAGCTCTGGCTCGATCTCCGGCCGCCTCCCCAGCCCAGGGTGGGTCTTTCCTCCTCAGATCCCCGTGATCTGCGTTTGCAGCCCCTCCTCGTGCGGCATCTCCGGGGCTTTTCCTCCCCGCTGGGTTCCTGCGCCGTGGAGCCGCTCAAAACGGCCTCGTCCCCGAGGTTCTGCCCCGGGGATTTGTCCTCCCTGCTCTCCATCCTCAGCTCCTGCTCTGGGGGAGGAAGGACAAGGACAGGGTCTTCCTCTTCCTCGCCGCCTCCCAGCAGCTGGGAATGGGAAATCCTGGTTTGGGAAAACAAGGGATGAGCACAGGGAGTTTGAAGGTCCCTCTGCCCGAGTCCATCTCTGGAAGTCCCTGGCCACCTGGGCTCCATAAAAACCTCCCAAACACCAAGATTCAGCCCTGAAAAAGCCTCCCAGGAGTTCCCCGTCCCTGCTCCCTCCCCTTTGCTGTTCGGGGCTCCCCCCTGTCCCAGCTGCTGGGGTCACGCTTGGATTGGGGGTCCCCCTTCTCCTCGCTGCCCGCCCTCCCCAGGCTGCTGGCAGTCCCAGCAATCCCAAAAGCTCCCCCCTCTTGGCTCTCCCCATTTAGGGCTGCCGGGGCTTTTTGGGCTCCCGGGCTCCCTTCTCCCCTTCCTCTCTGCTTGGGGCTGCAGGGGCTCCAAGGAGTCCCCCCTGGCCCTCTCCAGGCTCTTGAGGGTCCCGCCGATGGCGGCGCTCCCCCCTCGCTGGGCTCCCCACTTTGGGCTCCTGAGGGACACAGGGCTCTGCTCCTCCAGGCTGCCTCTGCCGGCAGCCGCCACCGGGACCCCCGATGTCCCCCCAAGGGGCCTTTTCCGCTCGGCTTTGCAGTTCTTCATTCTCCAAACATCCCCCCAAAAAACCCGACCCAGGGACCCCCAGGATATCTGGGCCGAGCTCCCCCTCCCCGCTCACCTGCGGGATGGGGGCGATGATCCCACAGGTGGGGGCTGCGAGTTCAGGGAGGGCTGGACCGCGTGCTTCCTCCTGCTGTCCTCGGTCCGCCTTTGTCCCTCCTCTTCCTCTTCCTCTTCCTGCCGCCCCTCCTCTCCCTTCCCCCTCCTCCTCCTCCTCCTCCTCGCTAACCCCACCTCCTTCTCCTCCTTCATCCCTGCTCCTTCTCCGCCTCCTCCTCCTCGCTAAGCCCACCTCCTCCTCCTCCTTCATCCCTGCCCTCCCCTCCCTCCTCCTCCTCCCCCCGGAGCAGCGACACCCTCGGTGCCGCGTTCCCGCAGCCCTGGCAGCCCGCGGCAGGAGCGGGGATGGAGCCGGGACAGGGCGGGATGGGCTGGGATCAAACTGGGAGAGACTGGGATCCTGCAGGGAGTGAGGGAAAGTGACCAGGCTCATCCTGGGACCAACTGGGCTCATTCTGGGAGCAGCCACTGCCGGCCCCGGGACCCCCAAAAACACCTCCCGGGGACCCCCGATGTCCCCCCGAGGGCCAGCTGCGGCTCGGCTTTGGAGCCCTGCCAGCTCCAAACATCCCCCCAAAAAACCCCAAACCCAGGCACCCCCCGGGATATTTGGGCCGAGCTCCCCCTCCCCGGGCACCTGCGGGATGGGGGCGATGCTCCCGGGGCTGCGGCGACTTCAGGCAGCGCCAGGGCCCCGCGATTCCTTCTCTGCTCTTCTCCGGCTGCTCCCGGCTGCCGCTGCGCCTCTTCCTCCCTCCCTCCTCCTCCTCCCCCGTTCCCGAAGGCCGAACCGTGAGGGGAAAGGGGCGGGGAAAGGGCGGGAACCGTGAGGGGAAAGGGGCGGGGCCAGGCCAAGGGCGGGAACCGTGAGGGGAAAGGGGCGGGGAAAGGGCGGGAACCGTGAGGGGAAAGGGGCGGGGAAAGGGCGGGAACCGTGAGGGGAAAGGGGCGGGGAAAGGGCGGGAACCGTGAGGGGAAAGGGGCGGGGAAAGGGCGGGAACCGTGAGGGGAAAGGGGCGGGGAAAGGGCGGGAACCGTGAGGGGAAAGGGGCGGGGAAAGGGCGGGAACCGTGAGGGGAAAGGGGTGGGGAAAGGGCGGGAACCGTGAGGGGAAAGGGGCGGGGAAAGGGCGGGAACCGTGAGGGGAAAGGGGCGGGGAAAGGGCGGGAACTGTGAGGGGTAGGGGGCGGGGCCAGGCCAAGGGCGGGAACCGTGAGGGGAAAGGGGCGGGGCCAGGCCAAGGGCGGGAACTGTGAGGGGAAAGGGGCGGGGCCAGGACGAGGGCGGGAACTGTGAGGGGACACTCTGTGAGGCGGCGCTCTGCAAACAGAACTGACACGGACTGAAAATGAACCGCAAAGAAATCCGTAAGTCTGGAAGTTTTATTTGCTATCAAATACATCCCAGCCACCCAGCCCCACACAATCCCCTTTCAGCTCTCCAAATTGAGATCCCAATTCTCCCAATCTCCTCCCAACCCCATCTCACTCTGCAGGCTGTGGACTCCAGAGAGTTTTGGGTGGGATTGAGATGTTTGAGGTGGGAACAAGGAAACTGAGGTGGGATTGAGCCTTTATGGGTTAAAACTCAGTGGTTTTCAGTGGGATGTGAGTGGTTTTGAGGTGCAAGATCGATGCCTCTTGGATTTGGACTGCACAGAGATTGAGAGAATAAAAAAATTAAGGCCAAACCAAAAGGAGAAGCAGCCAGGTGTGTTCCCAAGGTGGATCACAGGGAATGTGGGTCACCAGGGCTGTGGGTCCTGCAGTGGGGGATGGAGTTTAGCTCTTCTCACATCGGGGCACTCGCAGGGCTTCCCTTACCGGTGCCTCCGCTGGTGTTGGGTCAATGTAGAGCTCTGTGAGAAGCTCTTCCCACACTGGGGACACTCGTAGGGCCTCTCCCCGGTGTGGATGCGCCGGTGGACGATGAGAGAGGAGTTCTCCCTGAATCCCTTGCCGCAGTCGGGGCAGCAGAAGGGCCTCTCCTCTGTGTGAACCCGATAGTGCGTGAGGAGATGGGAGCTGGTCTGGAAGCTCTTCCCACACTTGGAACACTCGTAGGGCCTCTCCCCAGTGTGGATCCTCTGGTGCTTGATCAGGCTGGAGCTCCAGGTGAAGCTCTTCCCACAGTCCCTACACTCGTAGGGCCGTTCCCCAGTGTGGGTCCTCTTGTGGATGATCAGGTTGGAGAGGCGATTGAAGCTCTTCCCACACTGGGGACACTCGTGGGGCCTCTCCCCGGTGTGGATGCGCCGGTGCCTGATAAGGGAGGAGTTCTCCCTGAATCCCTTCCCGCAGTCGGGGCAGCAGAAGGGCCTCTCCTCCGTGTGAACCAGATAGTGCGTGAGGAGATGGGAGCTGGTCTGGAAGCTCTTCCCACATTTGGAACACTCGTAGGGCCTCTCCCCAGTGTGGCTCCTCCGGTGCTGGATCAGGCTGGAGCTCTGGGTGAATCTCTTCCCACACTCCCCACACTCGTACGGCCTCTCCCCAGTGTGTGTCCTCTGGTGCACGGTCAGGCTGGAGCTCCATCTGAAGCTCTTCCCACACTCCGAGCACGTGTGGGGCTTCTTGACATCATGAACCTGCTCTTGGACCACCAGCTGCGATCTCTGGCTCGATCTCCGGCCGCCTCCCCGGCCCAGGGTGGGTCTTTCCTCCTCAGATCCCGGTGATCTGCGTTTGCAGCCCCTCCTCGTGCGGCATCTCCGGAGCTTTTCCTCCCCGCTGGGTTCCTGCGCCGTGGAGCCGCTCAAAACGGCCTCGTCCCCGAGGTTCTGCCCCGGGGATTTGTCCTCCCTGCTCTCCATCCTCAGCTCCTGCTCTGGGGGAGGAAGGACAAGGACAGGGTCTTCCTCTTCCTCGCCGCCTCCCAGCAGCTGGGAATGGGAAATCCTGGTTTGGGGAAAACAAGGGATGAGCACAGGGAGTTTGAAGGTCCCTCTGCCCGAGTCCATCTCTGGAAGTCCCTGGCCACCTGGGCTCCATAAAAACCTCCCAAACACCAAGATTCAGCCCTGAAAAAGCCTCCCAGGAGTTCCCTGTCCCTGCTCCCTCCCCTTTGCTGTTCGGGGCTCCCCCCTGTCCCAGCTGCTGGGGTCACGCTTGGATTGGGGGTCCCCCTTCTCCTCGCTGCCCGCCCTCCCCAGGCTGCTGGCAGTCCCAGCAATCCCAAAAGCTCCCCCCTCTTGGCTCTCCCCATTTAGGGCTGCCGGGGCTTTTTGGGCTCCCGGGCTCCCTTCTCCCCTTCCTCTCTGCTTGGGGCTGCAGGGGCTCCAAGGAGTCCCCCCTGCCCCTCTCCAGGCTCTTGAGGGTCCCGCCGATGGCGGCGCTCCCCCCTCGCTGGGCTCCCCACTTTGGGCTCCTGGGGGACACAGGGCTCTGCTCCTCCAGGCTGCCTCTGCCGGCAGCCGCCACCGGGACCCCCGATGTCCCCCCAAGGGGCCTTTTCCGCTCGGCTTTGCAGTTCTTCATTCTCCAAACATCCCCCCAAAAAACCCGACCCAGGGACCCCCCAGGATATCTGGGCCGAGCTCCCCCTCCCAGCTCACCTGCGGGATGGGGGCGATGATCCCACAGGTGGGGGCTGCGAGTTCAGGGAGGGCTGGACCGCGTGCTTCCTCCTGCTGTCCTCGGTCCGCCTTTGTCCCTCCTCTTCCTCTTCCTCTTCCTGCCGCCCCTCCTCTCCCTTCCCCCTCCTCCTCCTCCTCCTCCTCGCTAACCCCACCTCCTTCTCCTCCTTCATCCCTGCTCCTTCTCCGCCTCCTCCTCCTCGCTAAGCCCACCTCCTCCTCCTCCTTCATCCCTGCCCTCCCCTCCCTCCTCCTCCTCCCCCAGGAGCAGCGACACCCTCGGTGCCGCGTTCCCGCAGCCCTGGCAGCCCGCGGCAGGAGCGGGGATGGAGCCGGGACAGGGCGGGATGGGCTGGGATCAAACTGGGAGAGACTGGGATCCTGCAGGGAGTGAGGGAAAGTGACCAGGCTCATCCTGGGACCAACTGGGCTCATTCTGGGAGCAGCCACTGCCGGCCCCGGGACCCCCAAAAACACCTCCCGGGGACCCCCGATGTCCCCCCGAGGGCCAGCTGCGGCTCGGCTTTGGAGCCCTGCCAGCTCCAAACATCCCCCCAAAAAACCCCAAACCCAGGCACCCCCCGGGATATTTGGGCCGAGCTCCCCCTCCCCGGGCACCTGCGGGATGGGGGCGATGCTCCCGGGGCTGCGGCGACTTCAGGCAGCGCCAGGGCCCCGCGATTCCTTCTCTGCTCTTCTCCGGCTGCTCCCGGCTGCCGCTGTGCCTCTTCCTCCCTCCCTCCTCCTCCTCCCCCGGTCCCGAAGGCCGAACCGTGAGGGGAAAGGGGCGGGGAAAGGGCGGGAACCGTGAGGGGAAAGGGGCGGGGAAAGGGCGGGAACCGTGAGGGGAAGGGGGCGGGGAAAGGGCGGGAACCGTGAGGGGAAAGGGGCGGGGAAAGGGCGGGAACCGTGAGGGGAAAGGGGCGGGGCCAGGCCAAGGGCGGGAACCGTGAGGGGAAAGGGGCGGGGCCAGGCCAAGGGCGGGAACCGTGAGGGGAAAGGGGCGGGGCCAGGCCAAGGGCGGGAACCGTGAGGGGAAAGGGGCGGGGCCAGGCCAAGGGCGGGAACTGTGAGGGGAAAGGGGCGGGGCCAGGCCAAGGGCGGGAACTGTGAGGGGACACTCTGTGAGGCGGCGCTCTGCAACCAGAACTGCCACGGATTGAAAATGAACCGCAAAGAAATCCGTAAGTCTGGAAGTTTTATTTGCTGTCAAATACATCCCAGCCTCACACAGTCGCCATGTCACCGCTACAAACTGGGATCCCACTTCTCCCAATCTCCTCCCAACCCCATCTCACTCTGCAGGCTGTGGACTCCAGAGAGTTTTGGGTGGGATTGAGATTTTTGAGGTGGGAACAAGGAAACTGAGGTGGGATTGAGCCTTTATGGGTTAAAATTCAGTGGTTTTCAGTGGGATGTGAGTGGTTTTGAGGTGAAAGATCGATGCCTCTTGGCTTTTGCAGTGCAGTGAAATTGAGAAGAGAAAAAAATTAAGGTTAACACAAAAGGCGAAGCAGCCAGGTGTGTTCCCAAGGTGGATCACAGGGAATGTGGGTCACCAGGGCTGTGGTTCCTGCAGTGGGGATGGAGCTGGAGCAGCGCACGAAGCTCTTCCCGCACTCGGGGCACTCGCAGGGCTTCCCTTACCGGTGCCTCCGCTGGTGTCTGGTCAAGGGAGAGCTGCTGGAGAAGCTCTTCCCACACTGGGGACACTCGTAGGGCCTCTCCCCGGTGTGGATGCGCCGGTGTCTGATGAGGGTGGAGTTGTGCTTGAATCCCTTCCCGCAGTCGGGGAGCTGTGAACCGGATAATGTGTGAGGAGATGGGAGCTGGTCTGGAAGCTCTTCCCACCCTCCCCACACTCGTAGGGCCTCTCCCCGGTGTGGATGCGCCGGTGGGTGATGAGATGGGCCTTCAGCCTGAATCCCTTGCCGCAGTCGGGGCAGCAGAAGGGCCTCTCCTCCGTGTGAACCAGATAGTGCGTGAGGAGACTGGAGCTGCTCTGGAACATCTTCCCACAGTCCCCACACTCGTGGGGCCTCTCCCCGTTGTGGATGCGCCGGTGGGTGACGAGGTGGGAGTTCTCCCTGAATCCCTTCCCGCAGTCGGGGCAGCAGAAGGGCCTCTCCTGCGTGTGAACCCGATAGTGCTGGAAGAGATAGAAGATGGTCTTAAACCTCTTCCCACACTCGGAACACTCGTAGGGCCTGTCCGTGGTGTGGGTCCAATGATGCTTGATCAGGTTGGAGTTCCGCCTGAAGCTCTTCCCGCATTCCCCACACTCGTAGGGTCGTTCTCTTGTGTGGGTCCTCTTGTGGTCCATCAGGATGGAGAGGCGATTGAAGCTCTTCCCACACTCCCCACACTCGTAGGGCCTCTCCCCAGTGTGGCTCCTCTGGTGCTGGACCAGGCTGGAGCTCTGCCTGAAGCTCTTCCCGCACTCCCCACACTCGTAGGGCCGTTCCCCGGTGTGGATCCTCTGGTGCACGATCAGCTGGGAGCTCCTCCTGAAGCTCTTCCCACACTGCCCACACTCGTAGGGCCTCTCCCCATTGTGGATCATCTGGTGCAGGATCAGCTGGGAGCTCCTCCTGAAGCTGCTCCCGCACTCCCCACACTCGTAGGGCCTCTCCCCAGTGTGGATCCTCTGGTGCTTGATGAGGTGTGAGCTCGAGGTGAAGCTCTTCCCACACTCCCCACACTCGTAGGGCCGTTCCCCAGTGTGGATTCTCCGGTGCAGGGTCAGGTGGGAGCTCTGGGTGAATCTCTTCCCACACTGCCCACACTCGTAGGGCCTCTCCCCGGTGTGCGTCCTCTGGTGCTTGGTCAGCTGGGAGTTCTTCCTGAAGCTCTTCCCACACTCCGAGCACGTGTGGAGCTTCTTGACATCATCAACCTGCTCTTGGACCACCAGCTGCGAGCTCTGGCTCGATCTCCGGCCGCCTCCCCGGCCCAGGGTGGGTCTTTCCTCCTCAGGTCCCCGTGATCTGCGTTTGCAGCCCCCCCTCGTGCGGCATCTCCAGGGCTTTTCCTCCCCGCTGGGTTCCTGTGCCGTGGAGCCGCTCAAAACGGCCTCGTCCCCGAGGTTCTGCCCCGGGGATTTGTCCTCCCTGCTCTCCATCCTCAGCTCCTGCTCTGGGGGAGGAAGGACAAGGACAGGGTCTTCCTCTACCTCGCTGCCTCCCAGCAGCTGGGAATGGGAAATCCTGGTTTGGGGAAAACAAGGGATGAGCACAGGGAGTTTGAAGGTCCCTCTGCCCGAGTCCATCTCTGGAAGTCCCTGGCCACCTGGGCTCCATAAAAACCTCCCAAACACCAAGATTCAGCCCTGAAAAAGCCTCCCAGGAGTTCCCTGTCCCTGCTCCCTCCCCTTTGCTGTTCGGGGCTCCCCCCTGTCCCAGCTGCTGGGGTCACGCTTGGATTGGGGGTCCCCCTTCTCCTCGCTGCCCGCCCTCCCCAGGCTGCTGGCAGTCCCAGCAATCCCAAAAGCTCCCCCCTCTTGGCTCTCCCCATTTAGGGCTGCCGGGGCTTTTTGGGCTCCCGGGCTCCCTTCTCCCCTTCCTCTCTGCTTGGGGCTGCAGGGGCTCCAAGGAGTCCCCCCTGCCCCTCTCCAGGCTCTTGAGGGTCCCGCCGATGGCGGCGCTCCCCCCTCGCTGGGCTCCCCACTTTGGGCTCCTGGGGGACACAGGGCTCTGCTCCTCCAGGCTGCCTCTGCCGGCAGCCGCCACCGGGACCCCCGATGTCCCCCCAAGGGGCCTTTTCCGCTCGGCTTTGCAGTTCTTCATTCTCCAAACATCCCCCCAAAAAACCCGACCCAGGGACCCCCAGGATATCTGGGCCGAGCTCCCCCTCCCCGCTCACCTGCGGGATGGGGGCGATGATCCCACAGGTGGGGGCTGCGAGTTCAGGGAGGGCTGGACCGCGTGCTTCCTCCTGCTGTCCTCGCTCCGCCTTTGTCCCTCCTCTTCCTCTTCCTCTTCCTGCCGCCCCTCCTCTCCCTTCCCCCCTCCTCCTCCTCCTCCTCCTCGCTAACCCCACCTCCTTCTCCTGTTCCACCCCTGCTCCTTCTACTCCTCCTCCTCCTCCTCGCTAAGCCCACCTCCTCCTCCTCCTTCATCCCTGCCCTCCCCTCCCTCCTCCTCCTCCCCCAGGAGCAGCGACACCCTCGGTGCCGCGTTCCCGCAGCCCTGGCAGCCCGCGGCAGGAGCGGGGATGGAGCCGGGACAGGGCGGGATGGGCTGGGATCAAACTGGGAGAGACTGGGATCCTGCAGGGAGTGAGGGAAAGTGACCAGGCTCATCCTGGGACCAACTGGGCTCATTCTGGGAGCAGCCACTGCCGGCCCCGGGAGCCCCCAAAAACACCTCCCGGGGACCCCCGATGTCCCCCCGAGGGCCAGCTGCGGCTGGGCTTTGGAGCCCTGCCAGCTCCAAACATCCCCCCAAAAAACCCCAAACCCAGGCACCCCCCGGGATATTGGGGCCGAGCTCCCCCTCCCCGGGCACCTGCGGGATGGGGGCGATGCTCCCGGGGCTGCGGCGACTTCAGGCAGCGCCAGGGCCCCGCGATTCCTTCTCTGCTCTTCTCCGGCTGCTCCCGGCTGCCGCTGCGCCTCTTCCTCCCTCCCTCCTCCTCCTCCCCCGGTCCCGAAGGCCGAACCGTGAGGGGAAAGGGGCGGGGAAAGGGCGGGAACCGTGAGGGGAAAGGGGCGGGGAAAGGGCGGGAACCGTGAGGGGAAAGGGGCGGGGAAAGGGCGGGAACCGTGAGGGGAAAGGGGCGGGGAAAGGGCGGGAACCGTGAGGGGAAAGGGGCGGGGCCAGGCCGAGGGCGGGAACCGTGAGGGGAAAGGGGCGGGGCCAGGCCAAGGGCGGGAACCGTGAGGGGAAAGGGGCGGGGCCAGGCCAAGGGCGGGAACTGTGAGGGGACACTCTGTGAGGCGGCGCTCTGCAGACAGAACTGACACGGACTGAAAATGAACCGCAAAGAAATCAGTAAGTCTGGAAGTTTTATTTGCTGTCAAATACATCCCAGCCTCACACAGTCGCCATGTCACTGCTACAAACTGGGATCCCACTTCTCCCAATCTCCTCCCAACCCCATCTCACTCTGCAGGCTGTGGACTCCAGAGAGTTTTGGTGGGATTGAGATTTTTGAGGTGGGAACAAGGAAACTGAGGTGGGATTGAGCCTTTATGGGTTAAAATTCAGTGGTTTTCAGTGGGATGTGAGTGGTTTTGAGGTGAAAGATCGATGCCTCTTGGCTTTTGCAGTGCAGTGAAATTGAGAAGAGAAAAAAATTAAGGTTAACACAAAAGGCGAAGCAGCCAGGTGTGTTCCCAAGGTGGATCACAGGGAATGTGGGTCACCAGGGCTGTGGGTCCTGCAGTGGGGAATGGAGTTTAGCTCTTCTCACATCGGGGCACTCGCAGGGCTTCCCTTACCGGTGCCTCCGCTGGTGTTGGGTCAAGTGAGAGCTCTGTGAGAAGCTCTTCCCACACTGGGGACACTCGTAGGGCCTCTCCCCGGTGTGGATGCGCCGGTGGACGATGAGGTGGTTGTTGTGCTTGAATCCCTTCCCGCAGTCGGGGAGCTGTGAACCGGATAATGTGTGAGGAGATGGGAGCTGGTCTGGAAGCTCTTCCCACCCTCCCCACACCCGTAGGGCCTCTCCCCAGTGTGGGTTCTCTGGTGTAAGATCAGGCTGGAGCTCTGGGCGAATCTCTTCCCGCATTCCCCACACTCGTAGGGCCTCTCTCCTGTGTGGGTCCTGTGGTGCCTGATCAGGTTGGAGACGTGCGTGAAGCTCTTCTCACACTGGGGACACTCGTAGGGCCTCTCCCCGGTGTGGATGCGCCGGTGGGTGATGAGATGGGCCTTCAGCCTGAATCCCTTGCCGCAGTCGGGGCAGCAGAAGGGCCTCTCCTCCGTGTGAACCAGATAGTGCGTGAGGAGACTGGAGCTGCTCTGGAACATCTTCCCACAGTCCCCACACTCGTGGGGCCGCTCCCCGTTGTGGATGCGCCGGTGGGTGACGAGGTGGGAGTTCTCCCTGAATCCCTTCCCGCAGTCGGGGCAGCAGAAGGGCCTCTCCTGCGTGTGAACCCGATAGTGCTGGAAGAGATAGAAGATGGTCTTAAACCGCTTCCCACACTCGGAACACTCGTAGGGCCTGTCCGTGGTGTGGGTCCAATGATGCTTGATCAGGTTGGAGTTCCGCCTGAAGCTCTTCCCGCATTCCCCACACTCGTAGGGTCGTTCCCTTGTGTGGGTCCTCTTGTGGTCCATCAGGATGGAGAGGCGATTGAAGCTCTTCCCACACTCCCCACACTCGTAGGGCCTCTCCCCAGTGTGGCTCCTCTGGTGCTGGACCAGGCTGGAGCTCTGCCTGAAGCTCTTCCCGCACTCCCCACACTCGTAGGGCCGTTCCCCGGTGTGGATCCTCTGGTGCACGATCAGCTGGGAGCTCCTCCTGAAGCTCTTCCCACACTGCCCACACTCGTAGGGCCTCTCCCCATTGTGGATCATCTGGTGCAGGATCAGCTGGGAGCTCCTCCTGAAGCTGCTCCCGCACTCCCCACACTCGTAGGGCCTCTCCCCAGTGTGGATCCTCTGGTGCTTGATGAGGTGTGAGCTCGAGGTGAAGCTCTTCCCACACTCCCCACACTCGTAGGGCCTCTCCCCGGTGTGGATCCTCCGGTGCAGGGTCAGGTGGGAGCTCTGGGTGAATCTCTTCCCACACTCCCCACACTCGTACGGCCTCTCCCCGGTGTGGGTCCTCTGGTGCTTGGTCAGCTGGGAGTTCTTCCTGAAGCTCTTCCCACACTCCGAGCACGTGTGGAGCTTCTCGACATCATGAACCTGCTCTTGGACCACCAGCTGCGAGCTCTGGCTCGATCTCCGGCCGCCTCCCCGGCCCAGGGTGGGTCTTTCCTCCTCAGATCCCCGTGATCTGCGTTTGCAGCCCCTCCTCGTGCGGCATCTCCGGGGCTTTTCCTCCCCGCTGGGTTCCTGCGCTCTGGAGCCGCTCAAAACGGCCTCGTCCCCGAGGTTCTGCCCCGGGGATTTGTCCTCCCTGCTCTCCATCCTCAGCTCCTGCTCTGGGGGAGGAAGGACAAGGACAGGGTCTTCCTCTTCCTCGCCGCCTCCCAGCAGCTGGGAATGGGAAATCCTGGTTTGGGGAAAACAAGGGATGAGCACAGTGAGTTTGAAGGTCCCTCTGCCCGAGTCCATCTCTAGAAGTCCCCGGCCACCTGGGCTCCATAAAAACCTCCCAAACACCAAGATTCAGCCCTGAAAAAGCCTCCCAGGAGTTCCCTGTCCCTGCTCCCTCCCCTTTGCTGTTCGGGGCTCCCCCCTGTCCCAGCTGCTGGGGGTCACGCTTGGATTGGGGGTCCCCCTTCTCCTCGCTGCCCGCCCTCCCCAGGCTGCTGGCAGTCCCAGCAATCCCAAAAGCTCCCCCCTCTTGGCTCTCCCCATTTAGGGCTGCCGGGGCTTTTTGGGCTCCCGGGCTCCCTTCTCCCCTTCCTCTCTGCTTGGGGCTGCAGGGGCTCCAAGGAGTCCCCCCTGCCCCTCTCCAGGCTCTTGAGGGTCCCGCCGATGGCGGCGCTCCCCCCTCGCTGGGCTCCCCACTTTGGGCTCCTGGGGGACACAGGGCTCTGCTCCTCCAGGCTGCCTCTGCCGGCAGCCGCCACCGGGACCCCCGATGTCCCCCCAAGGGGCCTTTTCCGCTCGGCTTTGCAGTTCTTCATTCTCCAAACATCCCCCAAAAAACCCGACCCAGGGACCCCCAGGATATCTGGGCCGAGCTCCCCCTCCCCGCTCACCTGCGGGATGGGGGCGATGATCCCACAGGTGGGGGCTGCGAGTTCAGGGAGGGCTGGACCGCGTGCTTCCTCCTGCTGTCCTCGGTCCGCCTTTGTCCCTCCTCTTCCTCTTCCTCTTCCTGCCGCTCCTCCTCTCCCTTCCCCCCTCCTCCTCCTCCTCCTCCTCGCTAACCCCACCTCCTTCTCCCCTTCCACCCCTGCTCCTTCTCCTCCTCCTCCTCCTCGCTAACCCCACCTCCTTCTCCTGTTCCATCCCTGCTCCTTCTCCTCCTCCTCCTCCTCCTCCTCCCTAACCCCACCTCCTTCTCCTCTTCCACTCCTTCTCCTCCTCCTCCTCCTCCTCTCTAAGCCCACCTCCTTCATCCCTGCCCTCCTCCTCCCTGGCAGCACTGGCAGGGACTGGGCTCTACTGGATTCATACTGGGATCATACTGGGAGTGACTGGGACTGTACCGGCTTTGCACAGACACCATACTGGGATCATACTGGGAGTGACTGGGACTGTACTGGCTTTGTACTGACACCGTACTGGGATCGTATTGGGATCATACTGGGAGTGACTGGGACTGTACTGGCTTTGTACTGACACCGTACTGGGATCGTATTGGGATCATACTGGGAGTGACTGGGACTGTACTGGCTTTGTACTGACACCGTACTGGGATCATACTGGGAGTGACTGGGACTGTACCGGCTTTGTACTGACACCGTACTGGGATCATACTGGGAGTGACTGGGACTGTACCGGCTTTGTACTGACACCGTACTGGGATCATACTGGGAGTGACTGGGACTGTACCGGCTTTGTACTGACACCGTACTGGGATCATACTGGGAGTGACTGGACCAACACTGGGAATGTCTGAGAGTGACTGGGAACACACCCTGCATGCACATCATCCCCCACACTGGGGGTCACTGGGAGCAACTGGGAGCAACTGGGAGCAAATGGCACCATACTGGGATGGACTGGGTTGATCTAGGAAGCAACTGGAACCATGCTGGAGACAGATGGGATCATACTGGGAGTGACTAGGACTATGCTAGGGGCAACTGGGAGAACTGGGAACAGACTGGATGAGAGTGGGAGGAACTGGGAGAAACTGGGATCCTGCTGGAAGGAAATTGCATCATCACAGGGAATGACTGGGACTGACAGAGATCAAACTGGGAGAGACTGGGATCCTGCAGGGAGTGAGGGAAAGTGACCAGGCTCATACTGGGACCAACTGGGCTGAGACTGAGAGCAGCCACTGCCGGCCCCGGGACCCCCAAAAACACCTCCCGGGGACCCCCGATGTCCCCCCGAGGGCCAGCTGCGGCTGGGCTTTGGAGCCCTGCCAGCTCCAAACATCCCCCCAAAAAACCCCAAACCCAGGCACCCCCCGGGATATTTGGGCCGAGCTCCCCCTCCCCGGGCACCTGCGGGATGGGGGCGATGCTCCCGGGGCTGCGGCGACTTCAGGCAGCGCCAGGGCCCCGCGATTCCTTCTCTGCTCTTCTCCGGCTGCTCCCGGCTGCCGCTGCGCCTCTTCCTCCCTCCCTCCTCCTCCTCCCCCGTTCCCGAAGGCCGAACCGTGAGGGGAAAGGGGCGGGGAAAGGGCGGGAACCGTGAGGGGAAAGGGGCGGGGAAAGGGCGGGAACCGTGAGGGGAAAGGGGCGGGGCCAGGCCGAGGGCGGGAACCGTGAGGGGAAAGGGGCGGGGCCAGGCCGAGGGCGGGAACCGTGAGGGGAAAGGGGCGGGGCCAGGCCAAGGGCGGGAACTGTGAGGGGACACTCTGTGAGGCGGCGCTCTGCAAACAGAACTGACACGGACTGAAAATGAACCGCAAAGAAATCTGTAAGTCTGGAAGTTTTATTTGCTGTCAAATACATCCCAGCCACCCAGCCCCACACAGTCGCCATGTCACTGCTCCAAACTGGGATCCCACTTCTCCTAATCTCCTCCCAACCCCATCTCACTCTGCAGGCTATGGACTCCAGAGAGTTTTGGGTGGGATTGAGATGTTTGAGGTGGGAACAAGGAAACTGAGGTGGGATTGAGCCTTTATGGGTTAAAATTCAGTGGTTTTCAGTGGGATGTGAGTGGTTTTGTGGTGAAATATTAATTCCTCTTGGATTTGGACTGCACAGAGATTGAGAGACTAAAAAAATGAAGGCCAGACCAAAAGGAGAAGCAGCCAGGTGTGTTCCCAAGGTGGATCACAGGGAATGTGGGTCACTAGGGCTGTGCCCAGCGTGGTTCCTGCAGTGGGGATGGAGCTGGAGCAGTGCACAAAGCTCTTTCCGCACTCGGGGCACTCGCAGGGCTTCCCTTACCGGTGCCTCCGCTGGTGTTGGGTCAATGTAGAGCTCTGTGAGAAGCTCTTCCCACACTGGGGACACTCGTAGGGCCTCTCCCCGGTGTGGATGCGCCGGTGGACGATGAGAGAGGAGTTCTCCCTGAATCCCTTCCCGCAGTCGGGGCAGCAGAAGGGCCTCTCCTCCGTGTGAACCAGATAGTGCGTGAGGAGATGGGAGCTGGTCTGGAAGCTCTTCCCACACTTGGAACACTCGTAGGGCCTCTCCCCAGTGTGGATCCTCTGGTGCTTGATCAGGCTGGAGCTCCAGGTGAAGCTCTTCCCACAGTCCCCACACTCGTAGGGCCGTTCCCCAGTGTGGGTCCTCTTGTGGATGATCAGGTTGGAGAGGCGATTGAAGCTCTTCCCACACTGGGGACACTCGTGGGGCCTCTCCCCGGTGTGGATGCGCCGGTGCCTGATAAGGGAGGAGTTCTCCCTGAATCCCTTCCCGCAGTCGGGGCAGCAGAAGGGCCTCTCCTCCGTGTGAACCAGATAGTGCGTGAGGAGATGGGAGCTGGTCTGGAACCTCTTCCCACATTTGGAACACTCGTAGGGCCTCTCCCCAGTGTGGCTCCTCCGGTGCTGGATCAGGCTGGAGCTCTGGGTGAATCTCTTCCCACACTGCCCACACTCGTAGGGCCTCTCCCCAGTGTGCGTCCTCTGGTGCACGGTCAGGCTGGAGCTCCATCTGAAGCTCTTCCCACACTCCGAGCACGTGTGGGGCTTCTTGACATCATCAACCTGCTCATTGACCACTAGCTGCGAACTCTGGCTTGATCTCCGGCCGCCTCCCCGGCCCAGGATGGGTCTTTCCTCCTCAGGTCCCCGTGATCTGCGTTTGCAGCCCCTCCTCGTGTGGCATCTCCGGGGCTTTTCCTCCCCGCTGGGTTCCTGCGCCGTGGAGCTGCTCAAAACGGCCTCGTCCCCGAGGTTCTGCTGTGGGGATTTGTCCTCCCTGCTCTCCATCCTCAGCTCCTGCTCTGGGGGAGGAAGGACAAGGACAGGGTCTTCCTCTTCCCTCGCCGCCTCCCAGCAGCTGGGAATGGGAAATCCTGGTTTGGGGAAAACAAGGGATGGCACAGTGAGTTTGACGGTTCCTCTGCCTGACTCCATCTCTAGAAGTCCCTGGCCACCTGGGCTCCACTGAAACCTCCCAAACACCAAGATTCAGCCCTGAAAAAGCCTCCCAGGAGTTCCCCGTCCCTGCTCCCTCCCCTTTGCTGTTCGGGGGCTCCCCCCTGTCCCAGCTGCTGGGGTCACACTTGGATTGGGGGGTCCCCCTTCTCCTCGCTGCCCGCCCTCCCCAGGCTGCTGGCAGTCCCCAGCAATCCCAAAAGCTCCCCCCCTCTTGGCTCTCCCCATTTAGGGCTGCCGGGGCTTTTTGGGCTCCCGGGCTCCCTTCTCCCCTTCCTCTCTGCTTGGGGCTGCAGGGGCTCCAAGGAGTCCCCCCTGCCCCTCTCCAGGCTCTTGAGGGTCCCGCCGATGGCGGCGCTCCCCCCTCGCTGGGCTCCCCACTTTGGGCTCCTGGGGGACACAGGGCTCTGCTCCTCCAGGCTGCCTCTGCCGGCAGCCGCCACCGGGACCCCCGATGTCCCCCCAAGGGGCCTTTTCCGCTCGGCTTTGCAGTTCTTCATTCTCCAAACATCCCCCCAAAAAACCCGACCCAGGGACCCCCCAGGATATCTGGGCCGAGCTCCCCCTCCCCGCTCACCTGCGGGATGGGGGCGATGATCCCACAGCTGGGGGCTGCGAGTTCAGGGAGGGCTGGACCGCGTGCTTCCTCCTGCTGTCCTCGGTCCGCCTTTGTCCCTCCTCTTCCTCTTCCTCTTTCCTGCCGCTCCTCCTCTTCCTTCCCCCCCCCTCCTCCTCCTCCTCCTCCTCCTCCTCGCTAAGCCCACCTCCTTCCTCCTCCTTCATCCCTGCCCTTCCCTCCCTCCCTCCTCTTCTCTCCCCCTCCTCCTCCTCCCTAACCCCGCCTGATTCTCCTCTTCCTTCCCCCCTCCTCCTCTCCCTTACCCCCCCGCCTTCTCCTCCTTCATCCCTCACTTCCATCGCTCCCTCCTCCTCCTCCTGCTGTGTCCTGTGCCCTCCTCCCTGTCCTCCTTCATCCCTCACTTCCATCGCTCCTCCTCCTCCTCCTGCTGTGTCCTGTGCCCCTCCTCCCTGTCCTCCTTCATCCCCTGCCTTCCATCGCTCCTCCTCCTCCTCCTGCTGTGTCCTGTGCCCTCCTCCCTGTCCTCCTTCATCCCTCCCCTTCCATCGCTCCTCCTCCTCCTCCTGCTGTGTCCTGTGCCCTCCTCCCTGTCCTCCTTCATCCCTCCCTTCCATCGCTCCTCCTCCTCCTCCTCCTGCTGTGTCCTGTGCCCTCCTCCCTGTCCTCCTTCATCCCTGCCTTCCATCGCTCTTCCTCCTCCTCTTCCTCCCTCCCTTTCCCCATCTCCTTCTCCTGTTTCCAGCTCTTCTTCTATCACCCCTCCTCTTCCATGCGATCCCAGTTTATACTGGGATTTGTACGCTCCGTGTCTGTAGGATCCCATTCCATATCATCCCAGTCCTGTTTATACCCGGTCTCTATGGTCCTGATCCGTGTGGTCCCAGTCTGGTGCAGTCCCAGTCTGGGCTATCCCAGTCCAGTTTATCCCAGTCTGTGCGATCCCAGTCCAGTTTATCCCAGTCTGTAGGATTCCAGTCCAGTTTATCCCAGTCTGTGCGATCCCAGTCCAGTTTATCACAGTCTGTAGGATCCCAGTCCAGTTTATCCCAGTCTGGGGTGGTCCCAGTTCCTTTTTGATCCCATTCCCTGTTTTATCCCAGTTCCATATACTCCCAGTCCAGTTTATCCCAGTCCAGTTTATCACAGTCTGGGTGGGTCCCAGTTCCTTTTTGATCCCATTCCGTTTTATCCCAGTTCCATATACTCCCAGTCCAGTTTATCCCCAGTCCATAGGATCCCAGTTCCATAGGATCCCAGTCCAGTTTATCCCAGTCCAGTTTATCCCAGTCCATAGGATCCCAGTCCATAGGATCCCAGTTCCATAGGATCCCAGTTCCATAGGATCCCAGTTTGGGCTACCCCAGTCCAGTTTATCCCCCAGTCCAGTTTATCCCAGTTCCATAGGATCCCAGTTCCATAGGATCCCAGTTCCATAGGATCCCAGTCCATAGGATCCCAGTTCCATAGGATCCCAGTTCCATAGGATCCCAGTTTGGGCTACCCCAGTCCAGTTTATCCCAGTCCAGTTTATCCCAGTTCCATAGGATCCCAGTTCCATAGGATCCCAGTTTGGGCTATCCCAGTCCAGTTTATCCCAGTCCAGTTTATCCCAGTTCCATAGGATCCTAGTCCATAGGATCCCAGTCCATAGGATCCCAGTTCCATAGGATCCCAGTTTGGGCTATCCCAGTCCAGTTTATCCCAGTCCATAGGATCCCAGTTCCATAGGATCCCAGTTTGGGCTATCCCAGTCCAGTTTATCCCAGTCCAGTTTATCCCATTCCATAGGATCCCCCGTTCGGATTTGATCCCATTCCCTGTTTTATCCCAGTTCCATATGATCTCTCCAGTCTCTCAGGCATCGTGGGGAACTGGGATAACTGGGGAGCACGGGATAATGGGGAATACTGGGAAAATGGGGGGGAAACTGGGAGAGTGGGATAATGGGGAACTGGGATAATGGGGGAACTGGGATAATGGGGGGGAAACTGGGGAAACTGGGAGAGTGGGATAATGGGGAACTGAGATAACGGGGAGAGTAGGATAATGGGGAACTGGGATAATGGGGGGAACTGGGATAACTGGGATAATGGGGAACTGGGGATAATGGGGAACTGGGATAACTGGGATAATGATGGGAACTGGGATAACTGGGAGAGTGGGATAATGGGGAACTGGGATAATGGGGGGAACTGGGATAATGGAAATACTGGGATAATGGGGAACTGGGATAACTGGGATAATGGGGGGGAACTGGGATAACTTGGGATAATGGGGGGAGCTGGGATAACTGGGATAAGGGGGGAGCTGGGATAACTGGGATAATGATGGGAACTGGGATAACTGGGAGAGTGGGATAATGGGGAACTGGGATAATGGGGGGAACTGGGATAATGGAAATACTGGGATAATGGGGAACTGGGATAACTGGGATAATGGGGGGAGCTGGGATAACTGGGATAATGGGGGGAGCTGGGATAACTGGGATAATGGGGAACTGGGGATAACTGGGATAACTGGGATAACTGGGAGAGTGGGATAATGGGGAACTGGGATAATGGGGGGAACTGGGATAATGGGAATACTGGGATAACTGGGATAATGGGGGGAGCTGGGATAAACTGGGATAACTGGGATAATGGGAATACTGGGAGAATGGGGAACTGGGATAACTGGGATAATGACGGGAACTGGGATAACTGGGATAACTGGGATAATGACGGGGGAACTGGGATAACTGGGATAACTGGGATAATGACGGGAACTGGGATAACTGGGATAACTGGGATAATGGGGAACTGGGATAATGGGGGGAACTGGGATAACTTGGGATAATGATGGGAACTGGGATAACTGGGAGAGTGGGATAATGGGGAAACTGGGATAATGGGGAACTGGGATAATGGGAATACTGGGAGAATGGGAATACTGGGATAATGGGGAACTGGGATAATGGGGAACTGGGATAATGGGGGAACTGGGATAACTGGGAGAGTGGGATAATGGGGAACTGGGAGAGTGGGAATACTGGGAGAATGGGAATACTGGGATAACTGGGAGAGTGGGATAATGGGGAACTGGGATAACTGGGATAATGGGGAACTGGGATAATGGGAAACTGGGATAATGGGGGGAACTGGGATAATGGGAATACTGGGAGGAGTGGGAATACTGGGGAACTGGGATAATGATGGGAACTGGGATAACTGGGATAATGGGAATTTTGGATAATGGGGGGAACTGGGATAACGGGGAACTGGGATAATGGGAATACTGGATGATGGGGAGTACTGGGATAATGGGAATTTTGGGATAATGGGGGAAACTGGGATAACGGGGAACTGGGATAATGGGAATACTGGGATAATGGGAGTACTGGGATAATGGAATTTTGGGATAACAGAAATTCCGGGATAATGGGAAATTTGGGAATAACCGAATAATGGGATTTCTGGCATAACGGGAATACCGTTGGGAATTTTGGGATAGTGTGAATTTTGGGATAACAGAAATCCCGGACTAACGGGAATTCCGGGCTAACGAGAATTCCAGGATAACAGAAATTCCGGGATAACGGCAATTCCGTGATAACGGCAATTCCAGGATAACAGAAATTCCAGGATAACGGGAATTTGGGATAACAGAAATTCCCGGGATAACGGCAATTCCAGGATAACAGAAATTCCGGGATAATGGGAATTCCGGGATAACGGGAATTTTGGGATAACAGAAATTCCGGGATAACGGCAATTCCGGGATAACGGCAATTCCAGGATAACGGGAATTCCAGGATAACGGGAATTCCGGGATAACGGCAATTCCGGGATAACGGGAATTCCGGGATAACAGAAATTCCGGGATAACGGCAATTCCAGGATAACAGAAATTCCGGGATAACGGCAATTCCGGACTAACGGGAATTCCGGGCTAACGGGAATTCCAGGATAACAGAAATTCGGGGATAACGGCAATTCCAGGATAACAGAAATTCCGTGATAACGGGAATTCCGGGATAACGGCAATTCCAGGATAACAGAAATTCCGGGTTAACCGGGAATTCCAGGATAACTGCAATTCCAGGATAACAGAAATTCCGGGATAACAGAAATTCTGGGATAACGGGAATTCCAGGATAACAGAAATTCCGGGATAACGGCAATTCCAGGATAACAGAAATTCCGGGATAACAGAAATTCCGGGATAACGGCAATTCCAGGATAACGGGAATTCCGGGATAACGGGAATTTTGGGATAACAGAAATTCCGGGATAACAGAAATTCCGGGATAACGGCAATTCCAGGATAACGGCAATTCCAGGATAACAGAAATTCCGGGATAACGGCAATTCCGGGATAACGGGAATTTTGGGATAACAGAAATTCCGGGATAACAGAAATTCCAGGATAACGGGAATTTTGGGATAACAGAAATTCCGGGATAATGGGAATTCCGGGATAACGGCAATTCTGGGATAACCGAAATTCCGGGGATAACGGCAATTCCAGGATAACAGAAATTCCGGGATAACGGCAATTCCGGGATAACGGCAATTCCAGGATAACAGAAATTCCAGGATAACGGGAATTTTGGGATAACAGAAATTCCGGGCTAACAGAAATTCCGGGATAACAGAAATTCCAGGATAATGGGAATTCCGGGATAACGGGAATTTTGGGATAACAGAAATTCCGGGATAACGGCAATTCCGGGATAACAGAAATTCCAGGATAATGGGAATTCCGGGCTAATAGAAATTCCAGGATAACGGCAATTCCGGGATAACAGAAATTCCGGGATAACAGAAATTCCAGGATAACGGCAATTCCAGGATAACAGAAATTCCGGGATAACGGGGAATTCCGGGATAATGGGAATTCCGGGATAACGGGAATTTTGGGATAACAGAAATTCGGGATAACGGCAATTCCGGGATAACGGGAATTACGGGATAACGGCAATTCCAGGATAACGGTAATTCCAGGCTAACGGGAATTTTGGGATAACAGAAATTCCGGGTTAACCGGGAATTTTGGGATAAAAGAAATTCCGGGATAACGGCAATTCCAGGATAACAGAAATTCCGGGATAACGGGAATTCCGGGATAACGGCAATTCCAGGATAAAC
>NW_027099463.1:0-33216 GCF_031753505.1 Anomalospiza imberbis | reverse complement strand
CTAACCTGTAGGTTCAATCATCTTCCATCACGTCACAATGGTCTCCTTGGTCTGAAAAAGCTCCACTGTGTCACAGTGGCTCCTTGGTTCCATGTGTTTCAGTTTGGCCACAGTGGAATCCTTGCTTTCTTCATGTCACAATGCCTCCTTGGCTCCATGTGGCCTTACCTCTGAGTTCAATCATCTTCCATCATGTCACAAAAATCTCCTTGGTTTGAGAAAGCTCCAGAGTGTCACCATGGCGCCATGATTCCATGTGGCCTTACCTGTTGGTTCAATCATCTTCCACCATGTCACAATGGTCTCCTTGGTTTCCAAAAGCTCCATTGTGTCACAGTGGCCCCTTGGTTCCATGCATTTCTGTCATGCCACAATGGAATCCTTGCTTTCTTCATGTCACAATGGCCCTTGGCTCCATGTGGCCTTGCCGGTTGGTTTCAGCATCTTCCATCATGTCACAATGACTCCTTGGTCTCAAAAAGCTCCACTGTGTAACTGTGACCCCTTGGTTCCACGCGCCATGCGGATCTGTCGTGTCACATAGGTGTCCTTGCTTTCTTTGTGTGAAAACGGCTGTTTGGCGCCATGTGGCCTTACCTGTGTGTTCAATCATCTTCCATCATGTCACAATCGTCTCCTGAGTTTGAAAAAACCCCACTGTGTCACAGTGGCTCCTTGGTTCCATCCGGTTCAGTTAGGCCACAGTGGAATCCTTGCTTTCGTCATGTCAAAGTGCCTCCTTGACTCCATGTGGCCTTTACCTCTGCATTCAGCCATCTTCCGTCTCGCTACCATAATCTCCTTGGCTTGAAAAAGCTCTACAGTGTCACCAGGGCTCCTTAATTCCATGGGGCCTTATCTGTTAGTTTAATCATCATCCATCATATCACAATAACTCCTTGGACTGAAAAAGCTCCACTGTGTCACAGTGGCCTCTTTGTTCCATGCGCCATGCGGTTCTGTCATGTCACATAGGAGTCCTTGCTTTTTTCGTGTCAAAAAGAATACTTGGCTCCGTGTGGCCTTACCTGTGAGTACAATCATCTTCCATCATGTCCCAATTGACTCCTTGGTCTCAAAATGCTCCTCTGTGTCCCAGTGGCTCCTTGGTTCCATGTGGTTCTGTTAGGCCACAGTGGAATCCTTGCTTTCTTCATGTCAAAATGCCTCCTTGGATCCATTTGGCCTTACCTCTGAGTGCAATCATCTTCCATCATGTCACAATAATCTCCTTGGTTTGAGAAAGCTCCAGAGTATCACCATAGCTCCTTGATTCCTTGTGGCCTTACCTGTTGGTTCAATCATCTTCCATCATATCACAATGGTCACCTTGGTTTCAAAAAGCACCACTGTGTCACAGTGGCCCCTTAGTTCCATGCGGTTCTGTTGTGTCACAATGGAATCCTTGCTTTCTTCGTGTCACAATGGCTCCCTGGCTGCATACGGCCTTACCCGTTGGTTTCATCATCTTCCAACATGTCACAATAAGTCCCTGGTCTGAAAAACCTCCACTGTGTCACAATGGATCCTTGGATCCATGTGTCCTTTCTCATGGGTTCAATCATCTTCCATCATGTCACAAAGGATTCCTCCGTTTATCGCCGTGGCCCCTTGCTTCCATGCAGTTCTGTATTCCAAAATGGAATCCTTAGATTCTTCGTGTCACAATGGCTCCTTGACACCATATGGCCTTTCCGGTGAGTTTGAGCATCTTCCCTCATGTCATAATAACTCCTTGGTCTGAAGAAGCTCCACTGTGTCACAGTGGCCCCTTTGGTTCCATGCGCCACGCGGTTCTGTCGTGTCACATAGGAGTCCTTGCATTCTTCGGGTCAAAACGACTCCTTGGCTGCATGTGGCCTTACCTGTGAGTTCAATCATCTTCCATCATGTCCCAATTGACTCCTTGGTCTGAAAAAGCTCCACTGTGTCACAGTTGCTCCTTGGTTCCATGTGGTTCAGTTAGGCCACAATGGAATCCTTGCTTTCTTCATGTCACAATGCCTCCTTGGCTCCATGTGGCCTTACCTCTGAGTTCAATCATCTGCCTTCATGTCATAATAGTCTCCTTGGATTGAAAAAGCTCTACAGTGTCACCATGGCGCCATGATTCCATGTGGCCTTACCTGTTGGTTCAATCATCTTCCATCAGGTCACAATAACTCCTTAGTCTGAATAAGCTCCAATGTGTCACAGTGGCCACTTGGTTCCATGCGCCATGTGGTTCTGTTGTGTCACAACGAGTCCTTGCTTTCTTCATATCAAAACGACTCCTTGGCTGCATGTGGCCTTACCTGTGAGTTCAATCATCTTCCATCATGTCCCAATTGACTCCTTGGTCTGAAAAACCTCCACTGTGTCACAGTGGCTCCTTGGTTCCATGTGGTTCAGTTAGACCACAGTGGAATCCTTGCTTTCTTCATGTCACAATGCCTCCTTGGCTCCATGTGGCCTTACCTCTGAGTTCAATCATCATCCATCATGTCACAACAATCTCCTTGGTTTGAGAAAGTTACAGAGTGTCACCATGGCGCCATGATTCCATGTGGCCTTACCTGTTGGTTCAATCATCTTCCACCATGTCACAATGGTTTCCTTGGTTTCCAAAAGCTCCATTGTGTCACAGTGGCCCCTTGGTTCCATGCAGTTCTGTCACGTCACAATGTTAACTGTGCTTTCTTCATGTCACAATGGCCCTTGGCTCCATGTGGCCTTGCCTGTTGGTTTCAGCATCTTCCTTCATGTCACAATGACTCCTTGGTCTCAAAAAGCTCCACTGTGTAACTGTGGCCCTTTGGTTCCATGCGCCATGCGGATCTGTCGTGTCACAATGGAATCCTTGCTTTCTTTGTGTGAGAACGGCTGCTTGGCTTCAAGTGGCCTTACCTGTGTGTTCAATCACTTCCATTGTGTCGCAATGGTCTCCTTGGCCTTAAAAAGCTCCAATGTGTCACAGTGACTCCTTGGTTCGATGTGGTTCTATTAGGCACCACTGGAATCCTTGCTTTCTTCATGTCACAATGCCTCCTTGTCTCCATGTGGCCTTACCTCTGAGTTCAATCATCTTCCATCATGTCATAATAGTCTCCTTGGATTGCAAAGTTCTACAGTGTCACCATGGCTCCTCATTTTATTGTGGCCTTACCTGTGAGTTCAATCATCTTCCATCATGTCCCAATCGTCTCCTGAGTTTGAAAAAACTCCACTGTGTCACAGTGGCTCCTTGGTTCCATCAGGTTCACTTAGGCCACAGTGGAATCCTTGCTTTCGTCATGTCAAAGTGCCTCCTTGGCTCCATGTGGCCTTTATTTCTGCATTCAGCCATCTTCCATCACGCTACCATAATCTCCTTGGCTTGAAAAAGCTCTACAGTGTCACCAGGGCTCCTTAATTCCATGGGGCCTTATCTGTTAGTTTAATCATCTCCCATCATATCACAATAACTCCTTGGTCTGAAAATGCTCCACTGTGTAACAGTGGCCCCTTGGTTCCACGCGCCATGCGGTTCTGTCATGTCACAATGGAGTCCTTGCTTTTTTTGTGTCAAAAAGAATACTTGGCTTCATGTGGCCTTACCTGTGAGTTCAATCATATACCATCATGTCATGATAGTCTCTTTGGATTGAAAAAGCTCTACAGAGTGTCACCATGGCTCCTTAATGCCATGTGCCCTTACCTGTTGGTATAATCTTCTTCCATCATGGCACAATGGTCTCCTTGGTCTGAAAAAGCTCCAATGTGTCACAGTGGCCTCTTGGTTCCATGCGCCATGCGGTTCTGTTGTGTCACAATGGAATCCTTGCTTTCTTCGTGTCAAATCGACTCCTTGAATGTATGTGGCCTAACCTGTGAGTTCAGTCGTCTTCCATCACGTCACAATGGTCTCCTTGGACTGAAAAACCTCCACTGTGTCACTGTGGCTCCTTGGTTCCATGTGGTTCAGTTAGGCCACAGTGGAATCCTTGCTTTCTTCATGTCACAATGCCTCCTTGGCTCCATGTGGCCTTACCTCTGAGTGCAATCATCTTCCATCATGTCACAATAATCTCCTTGGTTTGAGAAAGTTACAGAGTGTCACCATGGCGCCATGATTCCATGTGGCCTTACCTGTTGGTTCAATCATCTTCCACCATGTCACAATGGTCTCCTTGGTTTCCAAAAGCTCCATTGTGTCACAGTGGCCCCTTGGTTCCATGCAGTTCTGTCATGTCACAATGGAATCCTTGCTTTCTTCATGTCACAATGGCCCTTGGCTCCATGTGGCCTTGCCTGTTGGTTTGAGCATCTTCCATCATGTCACAATGACTCCTTGGTCTGAAAAAGCTCCACTGTGTAACTGTGGCCCTTTGGTTCCACGCGCCATGCGGTTCTGTCATGTCACAATGGAGTCCTTGCTTTTTTCGTGTCAAAAAGAATACTTGGCTCCGTGTGGCCTTACCTGTGTGTTCAATCATCTTCCATCATGTCACAATCGTCTCCTTGGACTGGAAAAGCTCCTCTGTGTCCCAGTGGCTCCTTGGTTCCATGTTGTTCTGTTAGGCCACAGTGGAATCCTTGCTTTCTTCATGTCAAAATGCCTCCTTGGCTCCATTTGGCCTTACCTCTGAGTGCAATCATCTTCCATCATGTCACAATAATCTCCTTGGTTTTAGAAAGCTCCAGAGTATCACCATAGCTCCTTGATTCCATGTGGCCTTACCTGTAGGTTCAATCATCTTCCATCATATCACAATGGTCTCCTTGGTTTCAAAAAGCACCACTGTGTCACAGTGGCCCCTTAGTTCCATGCAGTTCTGTGGTGTCACAATGGAATCCTTGCTTTCTTCGTGTCACAATGGCTCCCTGGCTGCATACGGCCTTACCCGTTGGTTTCATCATCTTCCAACATGTCACAATAAGTCCCTGGTCTGAAAACCTCCACTGTGTCACAATGGATCCTTGGATCCATGTGTCCTTTCTCATGGGTTCAATCATCTTCCATCATGTCACAAAGGATTCCTCCGTTTATTGCCGTGGCCCCTTGCTTCCATGCAGTTCTGTATTCCAAAATGGAATCCTTAGATTCTTCGTGTCACAATGGCTCCTTGAAAGGCCATATGGCCTTTCCGGTGAGTTTGAGCATCTTCCCTCATGTCATAATAACTCCTTGGTCTGAAAAAGCTCCACTGTGTCACAGTGGCCCCTTTGGTTCCATGCGCCATGTGGTTCTGTCGTGTCACATAGGAGTCCTTGCATTCTTCGTGTCAAAATGACTCCTTGGCTGCATGTGGCCTTACCTCTGAGTTCAATCATCTTCCATCATGTCCCAATTGACTCCTTAATCTGAAAAAGCTCCACTGTGTCACAGTGGCTCCTTGGTTCCATGTGGTTCTGTTAGACCACAATGGAATCCTTGCTTTCTTCATGTCACAATGCCTCCTTGGCTCCATGTGGCCTTACCTCTGAGTTCAATCATCTGACATCATGTCATAATTGCCTCCTTGGATTGAAAAAGCTCTACAGTGTCACCATGGCGCCATGATTCCATGTGGCCTTACCTGTTGGTTCAATCATCTTCCATCATGTCACAATAACTCCTTAGTCTGAAAAAGCTCCAATGTGTCACAGTGACCACTTGGTTCCATGCGCCATGTGGTTCTGTTGTGTCACAACGAGTCCTTGCTTTCTTCATATCAAATCGACTCCTTGAATGAATGTGGCCTAACCTGTAGGTTCAATCATCTTCCATCACGTCACAATGGTCTCCTTGGTCTGAAAAAGCTCCACTGTGTCACAGTGGCTCCTTGGTTCCATGTGGTTCAGTTTGGCCACAGTGGAATCCTTGCTTTCTTCATGTCACAATGCCTCCTTGTCTCCATGTGGCCTTACCTCTGAGTTCAATCATCTTCCATCATGTCACAAAAATCTCCTTGGTTTGAGAAAGCTCCAGAGTGTCACCATGGCGCCATGATTCCATGTGGCCTTACCTGTTGGTTCAATCATCTTCCACCATGTCACAATGGTCTCCTTGGTTTCCAAAAGCTCCATTGTGTCACAGTGGCCCCTTGGTTCCATGCATTTCTGTCATGCCACAATGGAATCCTTGCTTTCTTCATGTCACAATGGCCCTTGGCTCCATGTGGCCTTGCCGGTTGGTTTCAGCATCTTCCATCATGTCACAATGACTCCTTGGTCTCAAAAAGCTCCACTGTGTAACTGTGACCCCTTGGTTCCACGCGCCATGCGGATCTGTCGTGTCACATAGGTGTCCTTGCTTTCTTTGTGTGAAAACGGCTGTTTGGCGCCATGTGGCCTTACCTGTGTGTTCAATCATCTTCCATCATGTCACAATCGTCTCCTGAGTTTGAAAAAACCCCACTGTGTCACAGTGGCTCCTTGGTTCCATCCGGTTCAGTTAGGCCACAGTGGAATCCTTGCTTTCGTCATGTCAAAGTGCCTCCTTGACTCCATGTGGCCTTTACCTCTGCATTCAGCCATCTTCCATCTCACTACCATAATCTCCTTGGCTTGAAAAAGCTCTACAGTGTCACCAGGGCTCCTTAATTCCATGGGGCCTTATCTGTTAGTTTAATCATCTTCCATCATATCACAATAACTCCTTGGTCTGAAAAAGCTCCACTGTGTCACAGTGGCCTCTTTGTTCCATGCGCCATGCGGTTCTGTCATGTCACAATGGAGTCCTTGCTTTTTTCGTGTCAAAAAGAATACTTGGCTCCGTGTGGCCTTACCTGTGAGTACAATCATCTTCCATCATGTCCCAATTGACTCCTTGGTCTCAAAAAGCTCCTCTGTGTCCCAGTGGCTCCTTGGTTCCATGTGGTTCTGTTAGGCCACAGTGGAATCCTTGCTTTCTTCATGTCAAAATGCCTCCTTGGATCCATTTGGCCTTACCTCTGAGTGCAATCATCTTCCATCATGTCACAATAATCTCCTTGGTTTGAGAAAGCTCCAGAGTATCACCATAGCTCCTTGATTCCTTGTGGCCTTACCTGTTGGTTCAATCATCTTCCATCATATCACAATGGTCACCTTGGTTTCAAAAAGCACCACTGTGTCACAGTGGCCCCTTAGTTCCATGCGGTTCTGTTGTGTCACAATGGAATCCTTGCTTTCTTCGTGTCACAATGGCTCCCTGGCTGCATACGGCCTTACCCGTTGGTTTCATCATCTTCCATCATGTCACAATAAGTCCCTGGTCTGAAAAACCTCCACTGTGTCACAATGGATCCTTGGATCCATGTGTCCTTTCTCATGGGTTCAATCATCTTCCATCATGTCACAAAGGATTCCTCCGTTTATCGCCGTAGCCCCTTGCTTCCATGCAGTTCTGTATTCCAAAATGGAATCCTTAGATTCTTCGTGTCACAATGGCTCCTTGATGCCATATGGCCTTTCCGGTGAGTTTGAGCATCTTCCATCATGTCATAATAACTCCTTGGTCTGAAGAAGCTCCACTGTGTGAGAGTGGCCCCTTTGGTTCCATGCGCCACGCGGTTCTGTCATGTCACATAGGAGTCCTTGCATTCTTCGTGTCAAAACGACTCCTTGGCTGCATGTGGCCTTACCTGTGAGTTCAATCATCTTCCATCATGTCCCAATTGACGCCTTGGTCTGAAAAAGCTCCACTGTGTCACAGTGGCTCCTTGGTTCCATGTGGTTCTGTTAGACCACAATGGAATCCTTGCTTTCTTCATTTCACAATGCCTCCTTGGCTCCATGTGGCCTTACCTGTGAGTTCAATCATCTGCCATCATGACACAATAGTCTCCTTGGATTGAAAAAGCTCTACAGTGTCACCATGGCGCCATGATTCCATGTGGCCTTACCTCTTGGTTCAATCATCTTCCATCATGTCACAATAACTCCTTAGTCTGAATAAGCTCCAATGTGTCACAGTGGCCACTTGGTTCCATGCGCCATGTGGTTCTGTTGTGTCACAATGGAGTCCTTGCTTTCTTCATATCAAATCGACTCCTTGAATGTATGTGGCCTTACCTCTGTGTTCAATCATCTCCCATCATATCACAATGGTCCGCGCCATGCGGATCTGTCGTGTCACAATGGAATCCTTGCTTTCTTTGTGTGAGAACGGCTGCTTGGCTTCAAGTGGCCTTACCTGTGTGTTCAATCACTTCCATTGTGTCGCAATGGTCTCCTTGGCCTTAAAAAGCTCCAATGTGTCACAGTGACTCCTTGGTTCGATGTGGTTCTATTAGGCACCACTGGAATCCTTGCTTTCTTCATGTCACAATGCCTCCTTGTCTCCATGTGGCCTTACCTGTGAGTTCAATCATCTTCCATCATGTCATAATAGTCTCCTTGGATTGCAAAGTTCTACAGTGTCACCATGGCTCCTCATTTTATTGTGGCCTTACCTGTGAGTTCAATCATCTTCCATCATGTCCCAATCGTCTCCTGAGTTTGAAAAAACTCCACTGTGTCACAGTGGCTCCTTGGTTCCATCAGGTTCACTTAGGCCACAGTGGAATCCTTGCTTTCGTCATGTCAAAGTGCCTCCTTGGCTCCATGTGGCCTTTATTTCTGCATTCAGCCATCTTCCATCACGCTACCATAATCTCCTTGGCTTGAAAAAGCTCTACAGTGTCACCAGGGCTCCTTAATTCCATGGGGCCTTATCTGTTAGTTTAATCATCTCCCATCATATCACAATAACTCCTTGGTCTGAAAAAGCTCCACTGTGTAACAGTGGCCCCTTGGTTCCACGCGCCATGCGGTTCTGTCATGTCACAATGGAGTCCTTGCTTTTTTTGTGTCAAAAAGAATACTTGGCTTCATGTGGCCTTACCTGTGAGTTCAATCATATACCATCATGTCATGATAGTCTCTTTGGATTGAAAAAGCTCTACAGAGTGTCACCATGGCTCCTTAATGCCATGTGCCCTTACCTGTTGGTATAATCTTCTTCCATCATGGCACAATGGTCTCCTTGGTCTGAAAAAGCTCCAATGTGTCACAGTGGCCTCTTGGTTCCATGCGCCATGCGGTTCTGTTGTGTCACAATGGAATCCTTGCTTTCTTCGTGTCAAATCGACTCCTTGAATGTATGTGGCCTAACCTGTGAGTTCAGTCGTCTTCCATCACGTCACAATGGTCTCCTTGGACTGAAAAACCTCCACTGTGTCACTGTGGCTCCTTGGTTCCATGTGGTTCAGTTAGGCCACAGTGGAATCCTTGCTTTCTTCATGTCACAATGCCTCCTTGGCTCCATGTGGCCTTACCTCTGAGTGCAATCATCTTCCATCATGTCACAATAATCTCCTTGGTTTGAGAAAGCTCCAGAGTGTCACCATGGTGCCATGATTCCATGTGACCTTACCTGTTGGTTCAATCATCTTCCACCATGTCACAATGGTCTCCTTGGTTTCCAAAAGCTCCATTGTGTCACAGTGGCCCCTTGGTTCCATGCAGTTCTGTCATGTCACAATGGAATCCTTGCTTTCTTCATGTCACAATGGCCCTTGGCTCCATGTGGCCTTGCCTGTTGGTTTGAGCATCTTCCATCATGTCACAATGACTCCTTGGTCTCAAAAAGCTCCACTGTGTAACTGTGGCCCTTTGGTTCCACGCGCCATGCGGTTCTGTCATGTCACAATGGAGTCCTTGCTTTTTTCGTGTCAAAAAGAATACTTGGCTCCGTGTGGCCTTACCTGTGTGTTCAATCATCTTCCATCATGTCACAATCGTCTCCTTGGACTGGAAAAGCTCCTCTGTGTCCCAGTGGCTCCTTGGTTCCATGTTGTTCTGTTAGGCCACAGTGGAATCCTTGCTTTCTTCATGTCAAAATGCCTCCTTGGCTCCATTTGGCCTTACCTCTGAGTGCAATCATCTTCCATCATGTCACAATAATCTCCTTGGTTTTAGAAAGCTCCAGAGTATCACCATAGCTCCTTGATTCCATGTGGCCTTACCTGTAGGTTCAATCATCTTCCATCATATCACAATGGTCTCCTTGGTTTCAAAAAGCACCACTGTGTCACAGTGGCCCCTTAGTTCCATGCAGTTCTGTGGTGTCACAATGGAATCCTTGCTTTCTTCGTGTCACAATGGCTCCCTGGCTGCATACGGCCTTACCCGTTGGTTTCATCATCTTCCAACATGTCACAATAAGTCCCTGGTCTGAAAACCTCCACTGTGTCACAATGGATCCTTGGATCCATGTGTCCTTTCTCATGGGTTCAATCATCTTCCATCATGTCACAAAGGATTCCTCCGTTATCGCCGTAGCCCCTTGCTTCCATGCAGTTCTGTATTCCAAAATGGAATCCTTAGATTCTTCGTGTCACAATGGCTCCTTGACGCCATATGGCCTTTCCGGTGAGTTTGAGCATCTTCCCTCATGTCATAATAACTCCTTGGTCTGAAAAAGCTCCACTGTGTCACAGTGGCCCCTTTGGTTCCATGCGCCATGTGGTTCTGTCGTGTCACATAGGAGTCCTTGCATTCTTCGTGTCAAAACGACTCCTTGGCTGCATGTGGCCTTACCTCTGAGTTCAATAATCTTCCATCATGTCCCAATTGACTCCTTAATCTGAAAAAGCTCCACTGTGTCACAGTGGCTCCTTGGTTCCATGTGGTTCTGTTAGACCACAATGGAATCCTTGCTTTCTTCATGTCACAATGCCTCCTTGGCTCCATGTGGCCTTACCTCTGAGTTCAATCATCTGACATCATGTCATAATTGCCTCCTTGGATTGAAAAAGCTCTACAGTGTCACCATGGCGCCATGATTCCATGTGGCCTTACCTGTTGGTTCAATCATCTTCCATCATGTCACAATAACTCCTTAGTCTGAAAAAGCTCCAATGTGTCACAGTGACCACTTGGTTCCATGCGCCATGTGGTTCTGTTGTGTCACAACGAGTCCTTGCTTTCTTCATATCAAATCGACTCCTTGAATGAATGTGGCCTAACCTGTAGGTTCAATCATCTTCCATCACGTCACAATGGTCTCCTTGGTCTGAAAAAGCTCCACTGTGTCACAGTGGCTCCTTGGTTCCATGTGTTTCAGTTTGGCCACAGTGGAATCCTTGCTTTCTTCATGTCACAATGCCTCCTTGGCTCCATGTGGCCTTACCTCTGAGTTCAATCATCTTCCATCATGTCACAAAAATCTCCTTGGTTTGAGAAAGCTCCAGAGTGTCACCATGGCGCCATGATTCCATGTGGCCTTACCTGTTGGTTCAATCATCTTCCACCATGTCACAATGGTCTCCTTGGTTTCCAAAGCTCCATTGTGTCACAGTGGCCCCTTGGTTCCATGCATTTCTGTCATGCCACAATGGAATCCTTGCTTTCTTCATGTCACAATGGCCCTTGGCTCCATGTGGCCTTGCGGTTGGTTTCAGCATCTTCCATCATGTCACAATGACTCCTTGGTCTCAAAAGCTCCACTGTGTAACTGTGACCCCTTGGTTCCACGCGCCATGCGGATCTGTCGTGTCACATAGGTGTCCTTGCTTTCTTTGTGTGAAAACGGCTGTTTGGCGCCATGTGGCCTTACCTGTGTGTTCAATCATCTTCCATCATGTCACAATCGTCTCCTGAGTTTGAAAAAACCCCACTGTGTCACAGTGGCTCCTTGGTTCCATCCGGTTCAGTTAGGCCACAGTGGAATCCTTGCTTTCGTCATGTCAAAGTGCCTCCTTGACTCCATGTGGCCTTTACCTCTGCATTCAGCCATCTTCCGTCTCGCTACCATAATCTCCTTGGCTTGAAAAAGCTCTACAGTGTCACCAGGGCTCCTTAATTCCATGGGGCCTTATCTGTTAGTTTAATCATCATCCATCATATCACAATAACTCCTTGGACTGAAAAAGCTCCACTGTGTCACAGTGGCCTCTTTGTTCCATGCGCCATGCGGTTCTGTCATGTCACATAGGAGTCCTTGCTTTTTTCGTGTCAAAAAGAATACTTGGCTCCGTGTGGCCTTACCTGTGAGTACAATCATCTTCCATCATGTCCCAATTGACTCCTTGGTCTCAAAATGCTCCTCTGTGTCCCAGTGGCTCCTTGGTTCCATGTGGTTCTGTTAGGCCACAGTGGAATCCTTGCTTTCTTCATGTCAAAATGCCTCCTTGGATCCATTTGGCCTTACCTCTGAGTGCAATCATCTTCCATCATGTCACAATAATCTCCTTGGTTTGAGAAAGCTCCAGAGTATCACCATAGCTCCTTGATTCCTTGTGGCCTTACCTGTTGGTTCAATCATCTTCCATCATATCACAATGGTCACCTTGGTTTCAAAAAGCACCACTGTGTCACAGTGGCCCCTTAGTTCCATGCGGTTCTGTTGTGTCACAATGGAATCCTTGCTTTCTTCGTGTCACAATGGCTCCCTGGCTGCATACGGCCTTACCCGTTGGTTTCATCATCTTCCAACATGTCACAATAAGTCCCTGGTCTGAAAAACCTCCACTGTGTCACAATGGATCCTTGGATCCATGTGTCCTTTCTCATGGGTTCAATCATCTTCCATCATGTCACAAAGGATTCCTCCGTTTATCGCCGTGGCCCCTTGCTTCCATGCAGTTCTGTATTCCAAAATGGAATCCTTAGATTCTTCGTGTCACAATGGCTCCTTGACACCATATGGCCTTTCCGGTGAGTTTGAGCATCTTCCCTCATGTCATAATAACTCCTTGGTCTGAAGAAGCTCCACTGTGTCACAGTGGCCCCTTTGGTTCCATGCGCCACGCGGTTCTGTCGTGTCACATAGGAGTCCTTGCATTCTTCGGGTCAAAACGATCCTTGGCTGCATGTGGCCTTACCTGTGAGTTCAATCATCTTCCATCATGTCCCAATTGACTCCTTGGTCTGAAAAAGCTCCACTGTGTCACAGTTGCTCCTTGGTTCCATGTGGTTCAGTTAGGCCACAATGGAATCCTTGCTTTCTTCATGTCACAATGCCTCCTTGGCTCCATGTGGCCTTACCTCTGAGTTCAATCATCTGCCTTCATGTCATAATAGTCTCCTTGGATTGAAAAAGCTCTACAGTGTCACCATGGCGCCATGATTCCATGTGGCCTTACCTGTTGGTTCAATCATCTTCCATCAGGTCACAATAACTCCTTAGTCTGAATAAGCTCCAATGTGTCACAGTGGCCACTTGGTTCCATGCGCCATGTGGTTCTGTTGTGTCACAACGAGTCCTTGCTTTCTTCATATCAAAACGACTCCTTGGCTGCATGTGGCCTTACCTGTGAGTTCAATCATCTTCCATCATGTCCCAATTGACTCCTTGGTCTGAAAAACCTCCACTGTGTCACAGTGGCTCCTTGGTTCCATGTGGTTCAGTTAGACCACAGTGGAATCCTTGCTTTCTTCATGTCACAATGCCTCCTTGGCTCCATGTGGCCTTACCTCTGAGTTCAATCATCATCCATCATGTCACAACAATCTCCTTGGTTTGAGAAAGTTACAGAGTGTCACCATGGCGCCATGATTCCATGTGGCCTTACCTGTTGGTTCAATCATCTTCCACCATGTCACAATGGTTTCCTTGGTTTCCAAAAGCTCCATTGTGTCACAGTGGCCCCTTGGTTCCATGCAGTTCTGTCACGTCACAATGTTAACTGTGCTTTCTTCATGTCACAATGGCCCTTGGCTCCATGTGGCCTTGCCTGTTGGTTTCAGCATCTTCCTTCATGTCACAATGACTCCTTGGTCTCAAAAAGCTCCACTGTGTAACTGTGGCCCTTTGGTTCCATGCGCCATGCGGATCTGTCGTGTCACAATGGAATCCTTGCTTTCTTTGTGTGAGAACGGCTGCTTGGCTTCAAGTGGCCTTACCTGTGTGTTCAATCACTTCCATTGTGTCGCAATGGTCTCCTTGGCCTTAAAAAGCTCCAATGTGTCACAGTGACTCCTTGGTTCGATGTGGTTCTATTAGGCACCACTGGAATCCTTGCTTTCTTCATGTCACAATGCCTCCTTGTCTCCATGTGGCCTTACCTCTGAGTTCAATCATCTTCCATCATGTCATAATAGTCTCCTTGGATTGCAAAGTTCTACAGTGTCACCATGGCTCCTCATTTTATTGTGGCCTTACCTGTGAGTTCAATCATCTTCCATCATGTCCCAATCGTCTCCTGAGTTTGAAAAAACTCCACTGTGTCACAGTGGCTCCTTGGTTCCATCAGGTTCACTTAGGCCACAGTGGAATCCTTGCTTTCGTCATGTCAAAGTGCCTCCTTGGCTCCATGTGGCCTTTATTTCTGCATTCAGCCATCTTCCATCACGCTACCATAATCTCCTTGGCTTGAAAAAGCTCTACAGTGTCACCAGGGCTCCTTAATTCCATGGGGCCTTATCTGTTAGTTTAATCATCTCCCATCATATCACAATAACTCCTTGGTCTGAAAAAGCTCCACTGTGTAACAGTGGCCCCTTGGTTCCACGCGCCATGCGGTTCTGTCATGTCACAATGGAGTCCTTGCTTTTTTTGTGTCAAAAAGAATACTTGGCTTCATGTGGCCTTACCTGTGAGTTCAATCATATACCATCATGTCATGATAGTCTCTTTGGATTGAAAAAGCTCTACAGAGTGTCACCATGGCTCCTTAATGCCATGTGCCCTTACCTGTTGGTATAATCTTCTTCCATCATGGCACAATGGTCTCCTTGGTCTGAAAAAGCTCCAATGTGTCACAGTGGCCTCTTGGTTCCATGCGCCATGCGGTTCTGTTGTGTCACAATGGAATCCTTGCTTTCTTCGTGTCAAATCGACTCCTTGAATGTATGTGGCCTAACCTGTGAGTTCAGTCGTCTTCCATCACGTCACAATGGTCTCCTTGGACTGAAAAACCTCCACTGTGTCACTGTGGCTCCTTGGTTCCATGTGGTTCAGTTAGGCCACAGTGGAATCCTTGCTTTCTTCATGTCACAATGCCTCCTTGGCTCCATGTGGCCTTACCTCTGAGTGCAATCATCTTCCATCATGTCACAATAATCTCCTTGGTTTGAGAAAGCTCCAGAGTGTCACCATGGTGCCATGATTCCATGTGACCTTACCTGTTGGTTCAATCATCTTCCACCATGTCACAATGGTCTCCTTGGTTTCCAAAAGCTCCATTGTGTCACAGTGGCCCCTTGGTTCCATGCAGTTCTGTCATGTCACAATGGAATCCTTGCTTTCTTCATGTCACAATGGCCCTTGGCTCCATGTGGCCTTGCCTGTTGGTTTGAGCATCTTCCATCATGTCACAATGACTCCTTGGTCTCAAAAAGCTCCACTGTGTAACTGTGGCCCTTTGGTTCCACGCGCCATGCGGTTCTGTCATGTCACAATGGAGTCCTTGCTTTTTTCGTGTCAAAAAGAATACTTGGCTCCGTGTGGCCTTACCTGTGTGTTCAATCATCTTCCATCATGTCACAATCGTCTCCTTGGACTGGAAAAGCTCCTCTGTGTCCCAGTGGCTCCTTGGTTCCATGTTGTTCTGTTAGGCCACAGTGGAATCCTTGCTTTCTTCATGTCAAAATGCCTCCTTGGCTCCATTTGGCCTTACCTCTGAGTGCAATCATCTTCCATCATGTCACAATAATCTCCTTGGTTTTAGAAAGCTCCAGAGTATCACCATAGCTCCTTGATTCCATGTGGCCTTACCTGTAGGTTCAATCATCTTCCATCATATCACAATGGTCTCCTTGGTTTCAAAAAGCACCACTGTGTCACAGTGGCCCCTTAGTTCCATGCAGTTCTGTGGTGTCACAATGGAATCCTTGCTTTCTTCGTGTCACAATGGCTCCCTGGCTGCATACGGCCTTACCCGTTGGTTTCATCATCTTCCAACATGTCACAATAAGTCCCTGGTCTGAAAACCTCCACTGTGTCACAATGGATCCTTGGATCCATGTGTCCTTTCTCATGGGTTCAATCATCTTCCATCATGTCACAAAGGATTCCTCCGTTTATCGCCGTAGCCCCTTGCTTCCATGCAGTTCTGTATTCCAAAATGGAATCCTTAGATTCTTCGTGTCACAATGGCTCCTTGACGCCATATGGCCTTTCCGGTGAGTTTGAGCATCTTCCCTCATGTCATAATAACTCCTTGGTCTGAAAAAGCTCCACTGTGTCACAGTGGCCCCTTTGGTTCCATGCGCCATGTGGTTCTGTCGTGTCACATAGGAGTCCTTGCATTCTTCGTGTCAAAACGACTCCTTGGCTGCATGTGGCCTTACCTCTGAGTTCAATAATCTTCCATCATGTCCCAATTGACTCCTTAATCTGAAAAAGCTCCACTGTGTCACAGTGGCTCCTTGGTTCCATGTGGTTCTGTTAGACCACAATGGAATCCTTGCTTTCTTCATGTCACAATGCCTCCTTGGCTCCATGTGGCCTTACCTCTGAGTTCAATCATCTGACATCATGTCATAATTGCCTCCTTGGATTGAAAAAGCTCTACAGTGTCACCATGGCGCCATGATTCCATGTGGCCTTACCTGTTGGTTCAATCATCTTCCATCATGTCACAATAACTCCTTAGTCTGAAAAAGCTCCAATGTGTCACAGTGACCACTTGGTTCCATGCGCCATGTGGTTCTGTTGTGTCACAACGAGTCCTTGCTTTCTTCATATCAAATCGACTCCTTGAATGAATGTGGCCTAACCTGTAGGTTCAATCATCTTCCATCACGTCACAATGGTCTCCTTGGTCTGAAAAAGCTCCACTGTGTCACAGTGGCTCCTTGGTTCCATGTGTTTCAGTTTGGCCACAGTGGAATCCTTGCTTTCTTCATGTCACAATGCCTCCTTGGCTCCATGTGGCCTTACCTCTGAGTTCAATCATCTTCCATCATGTCACAAAAATCTCCTTGGTTTGAGAAAGCTCCAGAGTGTCACCATGGCGCCATGATTCCATGTGGCCTTACCTGTTGGTTCAATCATCTTCCACCATGTCACAATGGTCTCCTTGGTTTCCAAAAGCTCCATTGTGTCACAGTGGCCCCTTGGTTCCATGCATTTCTGTCATGCCACAATGGAATCCTTGCTTTCTTCATGTCACAATGGCCCTTGGCTCCATGTGGCCTTGCCGGTTGGTTTCAGCATCTTCCATCATGTCACAATGACTCCTTGGTCTCAAAAAGCTCCACTGTGTAACTGTGACCCCTTGGTTCCACGCGCCATGCGGATCTGTCGTGTCACATAGGTGTCCTTGCTTTCTTTGTGTGAAAACGGCTGTTTGGCGCCATGTGGCCTTACCTGTGTGTTCAATCATCTTCCATCATGTCACAATCGTCTCCTGAGTTTGAAAAAACCCCACTGTGTCACAGTGGCTCCTTGGTTCCATCCGGTTCAGTTAGGCCACAGTGGAATCCTTGCTTTCGTCATGTCAAAGTGCCTCCTTGACTCCATGTGGCCTTTACCTCTGCATTCAGCCATCTTCCGTCTCGCTACCATAATCTCCTTGGCTTGAAAAAGCTCTACAGTGTCACCAGGGCTCCTTAATTCCATGGGGCCTTATCTGTTAGTTTAATCATCATCCATCATATCACAATAACTCCTTGGACTGAAAAAGCTCCACTGTGTCACAGTGGCCTCTTTGTTCCATGCGCCATGCGGTTCTGTCATGTCACATAGGAGTCCTTGCTTTTTTCGTGTCAAAAAGAATACTTGGCTCCGTGTGGCCTTACCTGTGAGTACAATCATCTTCCATCATGTCCCAATTGACTCCTTGGTCTCAAAATGCTCCTCTGTGTCCCAGTGGCTCCTTGGTTCCATGTGGTTCTGTTAGGCCACAGTGGAATCCTTGCTTTCTTCATGTCAAAATGCCTCCTTGGATCCATTTGGCCTTACCTCTGAGTGCAATCATCTTCCATCATGTCACAATAATCTCCTTGGTTTGAGAAAGCTCCAGAGTATCACCATAGCTCCTTGATTCCTTGTGGCCTTACCTGTTGGTTCAATCATCTTCCATCATATCACAATGGTCACCTTGGTTTCAAAAAGCACCACTGTGTCACAGTGGCCCCTTAGTTCCATGCGGTTCTGTTGTGTCACAATGGAATCCTTGCTTTCTTCGTGTCACAATGGCTCCCTGGCTGCATACGGCCTTACCCGTTGGTTTCATCATCTTCCAACATGTCACAATAAGTCCCTGGTCTGAAAAACCTCCACTGTGTCACAATGGATCCTTGGATCCATGTGTCCTTTCTCATGGGTTCAATCATCTTCCATCATGTCACAAAGGATTCCTCCGTTTATCGCCGTGGCCCCTTGCTTCCATGCAGTTCTGTATTCCAAAATGGAATCCTTAGATTCTTCGTGTCACAATGGCTCCTTGACACCATATGGCCTTTCCGGTGAGTTTGAGCATCTTCCCTCATGTCATAATAACTCCTTGGTCTGAAGAAGCTCCACTGTGTCACAGTGGCCCCTTTGGTTCCATGCGCCACGCGGTTCTGTCGTGTCACATAGGAGTCCTTGCATTCTTCGGGTCAAAACGACTCCTTGGCTGCATGTGGCCTTACCTGTGAGTTCAATCATCTTCCATCATGTCCCAATTGACTCCTTGGTCTGAAAAAGCTCCACTGTGTCACAGTTGCTCCTTGGTTCCATGTGGTTCAGTTAGGCCACAATGGAATCCTTGCTTTCTTCATGTCACAATGCCTCCTTGGCTCCATGTGGCCTTACCTCTGAGTTCAATCATCTGCCTTCATGTCATAATAGTCTCCTTGGATTGAAAAAGCTCTACAGTGTCACCATGGCGCCATGATTCCATGTGGCCTTACCTGTTGGTTCAATCATCTTCCATCAGGTCACAATAACTCCTTAGTCTGAATAAGCTCCAATGTGTCACAGTGGCCACTTGGTTCCATGCGCCATGTGGTTCTGTTGTGTCACAACGAGTCCTTGCTTTCTTCATATCAAAACGACTCCTTGGCTGCATGTGGCCTTACCTGTGAGTTCAATCATCTTCCATCATGTCCCAATTGACTCCTTGGTCTGAAAAACCTCCACTGTGTCACAGTGGCTCCTTGGTTCCATGTGGTTCAGTTAGACCACAGTGGAATCCTTGCTTTCTTCATGTCACAATGCCTCCTTGGCTCCATGTGGCCTTACCTCTGAGTTCAATCATCATCCATCATGTCACAACAATCTCCTTGGTTTGAGAAAGTTACAGAGTGTCACCATGGCGCCATGATTCCATGTGGCCTTACCTGTTGGTTCAATCATCTTCCACCATGTCACAATGGTTTCCTTGGTTTCCAAAAGCTCCATTGTGTCACAGTGGCCCCTTGGTTCCATGCAGTTCTGTCACGTCACAATGTTAACTGTGCTTTCTTCATGTCACAATGGCCCTTGGCTCCATGTGGCCTTGCCTGTTGGTTTCAGCATCTTCCTTCATGTCACAATGACTCCTTGGTCTCAAAAAGCTCCACTGTGTAACTGTGGCCCTTTGGTTCCATGCGCCATGCGGATCTGTCGTGTCACAATGGAATCCTTGCTTTCTTTGTGTGAGAACGGCTGCTTGGCTTCAAGTGGCCTTACCTGTGTGTTCAATCACTTCCATTGTGTCGCAATGGTCTCCTTGGCCTTAAAAAGCTCCAATGTGTCACAGTGACTCCTTGGTTCGATGTGGTTCTATTAGGCACCACTGGAATCCTTGCTTTCTTCATGTCACAATGCCTCCTTGTCTCCATGTGGCCTTACCTCTGAGTTCAATCATCTTCCATCATGTCATAATAGTCTCCTTGGATTGCAAAGTTCTACAGTGTCACCATGGCTCCTCATTTTATTGTGGCCTTACCTGTGAGTTCAATCATCTTCCATCATGTCCCAATCGTCTCCTGAGTTTGAAAAAACTCCACTGTGTCACAGTGGCTCCTTGGTTCCATCAGGTTCACTTAGGCCACAGTGGAATCCTTGCTTTCGTCATGTCAAAGTGCCTCCTTGGCTCCATGTGGCCTTTATTTCTGCATTCAGCCATCTTCCATCACGCTACCATAATCTCCTTGGCTTGAAAAAGCTCTACAGTGTCACCAGGGCTCCTTAATTCCATGGGGCCTTATCTGTTAGTTTAATCATCTCCCATCATATCACAATAACTCCTTGGTCTGAAAATGCTCCACTGTGTAACAGTGGCCCCTTGGTTCCACGCGCCATGCGGTTCTGTCATGTCACAATGGAGTCCTTGCTTTTTTTGTGTCAAAAAGAATACTTGGCTTCATGTGGCCTTACCTGTGAGTTCAATCATATACCATCATGTCATGATAGTCTCTTTGGATTGAAAAAGCTCTACAGAGTGTCACCATGGCTCCTTAATGCCATGTGCCCTTACCTGTTGGTATAATCTTCTTCCATCATGGCACAATGGTCTCCTTGGTCTGAAAAAGCTCCAATGTGTCACAGTGGCCTCTTGGTTCCATGCGCCATGCGGTTCTGTTGTGTCACAATGGAATCCTTGCTTTCTTCGTGTCAAATCGACTCCTTGAATGTATGTGGCCTAACCTGTGAGTTCAGTCGTCTTCCATCACGTCACAATGGTCTCCTTGGACTGAAAAACCTCCACTGTGTCACTGTGGCTCCTTGGTTCCATGTGGTTCAGTTAGGCCACAGTGGAATCCTTGCTTTCTTCATGTCACAATGCCTCCTTGGCTCCATGTGGCCTTACCTCTGAGTGCAATCATCTTCCATCATGTCACAATAATCTCCTTGGTTTGAGAAAGTTACAGAGTGTCACCATGGCGCCATGATTCCATGTGGCCTTACCTGTTGGTTCAATCATCTTCCACCATGTCACAATGGTCTCCTTGGTTTCCAAAAGCTCCATTGTGTCACAGTGGCCCCTTGGTTCCATGCAGTTCTGTCATGTCACAATGGAATCCTTGCTTTCTTCATGTCACAATGGCCCTTGGCTCCATGTGGCCTTGCCTGTTGGTTTGAGCATCTTCCATCATGTCACAATGACTCCTTGGTCTGAAAAAGCTCCACTGTGTAACTGTGGCCCTTTGGTTCCACGCGCCATGCGGTTCTGTCATGTCACAATGGAGTCCTTGCTTTTTTCGTGTCAAAAAGAATACTTGGCTCCGTGTGGCCTTACCTGTGTGTTCAATCATCTTCCATCATGTCACAATCGTCTCCTTGGACTGGAAAAGCTCCTCTGTGTCCCAGTGGCTCCTTGGTTCCATGTTGTTCTGTTAGGCCACAGTGGAATCCTTGCTTTCTTCATGTCAAAATGCCTCCTTGGCTCCATTTGGCCTTACCTCTGAGTGCAATCATCTTCCATCATGTCACAATAATCTCCTTGGTTTTAGAAAGCTCCAGAGTATCACCATAGCTCCTTGATTCCATGTGGCCTTACCTGTAGGTTCAATCATCTTCCATCATATCACAATGGTCTCCTTGGTTTCAAAAAGCACCACTGTGTCACAGTGGCCCCTTAGTTCCATGCAGTTCTGTGGTGTCACAATGGAATCCTTGCTTTCTTCGTGTCACAATGGCTCCCTGGCTGCATACGGCCTTACCCGTTGGTTTCATCATCTTCCAACATGTCACAATAAGTCCCTGGTCTGAAAACCTCCACTGTGTCACAATGGATCCTTGGATCCATGTGTCCTTTCTCATGGGTTCAATCATCTTCCATCATGTCACAAAGGATTCCTCCGTTTATTGCCGTGGCCCCTTGCTTCCATGCAGTTCTGTATTCCAAAATGGAATCCTTAGATTCTTCGTGTCACAATGGCTCCTTGAAAGGCCATATGGCCTTTCCGGTGAGTTTGAGCATCTTCCCTCATGTCATAATAACTCCTTGGTCTGAAAAAGCTCCACTGTGTCACAGTGGCCCCTTTGGTTCCATGCGCCATGTGGTTCTGTCGTGTCACATAGGAGTCCTTGCATTCTTCGTGTCAAAATGACTCCTTGGCTGCATGTGGCCTTACCTCTGAGTTCAATCATCTTCCATCATGTCCCAATTGACTCCTTAATCTGAAAAAGCTCCACTGTGTCACAGTGGCTCCTTGGTTCCATGTGGTTCTGTTAGACCACAATGGAATCCTTGCTTTCTTCATGTCACAATGCCTCCTTGGCTCCATGTGGCCTTACCTCTGAGTTCAATCATCTGACATCATGTCATAATTGCCTCCTTGGATTGAAAAAGCTCTACAGTGTCACCATGGCGCCATGATTCCATGTGGCCTTACCTGTTGGTTCAATCATCTTCCATCATGTCACAATAACTCCTTAGTCTGAAAAAGCTCCAATGTGTCACAGTGACCACTTGGTTCCATGCGCCATGTGGTTCTGTTGTGTCACAACGAGTCCTTGCTTTCTTCATATCAAATCGACTCCTTGAATGAATGTGGCCTAACCTGTAGGTTCAATCATCTTCCATCACGTCACAATGGTCTCCTTGGTCTGAAAAAGCTCCACTGTGTCACAGTGGCTCCTTGGTTCCATGTGGTTCAGTTTGGCCACAGTGGAATCCTTGCTTTCTTCATGTCACAATGCCTCCTTGTCTCCATGTGGCCTTACCTCTGAGTTCAATCATCTTCCATCATGTCACAAAAATCTCCTTGGTTTGAGAAAGCTCCAGAGTGTCACCATGGCGCCATGATTCCATGTGGCCTTACCTGTTGGTTCAATCATCTTCCACCATGTCACAATGGTCTCCTTGGTTTCCAAAAGCTCCATTGTGTCACAGTGGCCCCTTGGTTCCATGCATTTCTGTCATGCCACAATGGAATCCTTGCTTTCTTCATGTCACAATGGCCCTTGGCTCCATGTGGCCTTGCCGGTTGGTTTCAGCATCTTCCATCATGTCACAATGACTCCTTGGTCTCAAAAAGCTCCACTGTGTAACTGTGACCCCTTGGTTCCACGCGCCATGCGGATCTGTCGTGTCACATAGGTGTCCTTGCTTTCTTTGTGTGAAAACGGCTGTTTGGCGCCATGTGGCCTTACCTGTGTGTTCAATCATCTTCCATCATGTCACAATCGTCTCCTGAGTTTGAAAAAACCCCACTGTGTCACAGTGGCTCCTTGGTTCCATCCGGTTCAGTTAGGCCACAGTGGAATCCTTGCTTTCGTCATGTCAAAGTGCCTCCTTGACTCCATGTGGCCTTTACCTCTGCATTCAGCCATCTTCCATCTCACTACCATAATCTCCTTGGCTTGAAAAAGCTCTACAGTGTCACCAGGGCTCCTTAATTCCATGGGGCCTTATCTGTTAGTTTAATCATCTTCCATCATATCACAATAACTCCTTGGTCTGAAAAAGCTCCACTGTGTCACAGTGGCCTCTTTGTTCCATGCGCCATGCGGTTCTGTCATGTCACAATGGAGTCCTTGCTTTTTTCGTGTCAAAAAGAATACTTGGCTCCGTGTGGCCTTACCTGTGAGTACAATCATCTTCCATCATGTCCCAATTGACTCCTTGGTCTCAAAAAGCTCCTCTGTGTCCCAGTGGCTCCTTGGTTCCATGTGGTTCTGTTAGGCCACAGTGGAATCCTTGCTTTCTTCATGTCAAAATGCCTCCTTGGATCCATTTGGCCTTACCTCTGAGTGCAATCATCTTCCATCATGTCACAATAATCTCCTTGGTTTGAGAAAGCTCCAGAGTATCACCATAGCTCCTTGATTCCTTGTGGCCTTACCTGTTGGTTCAATCATCTTCCATCATATCACAATGGTCACCTTGGTTTCAAAAAGCACCACTGTGTCACAGTGGCCCCTTAGTTCCATGCGGTTCTGTTGTGTCACAATGGAATCCTTGCTTTCTTCGTGTCACAATGGCTCCCTGGCTGCATACGGCCTTACCCGTTGGTTTCATCATCTTCCATCATGTCACAATAAGTCCCTGGTCTGAAAAACCTCCACTGTGTCACAATGGATCCTTGGATCCATGTGTCCTTTCTCATGGGTTCAATCATCTTCCATCATGTCACAAAGGATTCCTCCGTTTATCGCCGTAGCCCCTTGCTTCCATGCAGTTCTGTATTCCAAAATGGAATCCTTAGATTCTTCGTGTCACAATGGCTCCTTGATGCCATATGGCCTTTCCGGTGAGTTTGAGCATCTTCCATCATGTCATAATAACTCCTTGGTCTGAAGAAGCTCCACTGTGTGAGAGTGGCCCCTTTGGTTCCATGCGCCACGCGGTTCTGTCATGTCACATAGGAGTCCTTGCATTCTTCGTGTCAAAACGACTCCTTGGCTGCATGTGGCCTTACCTGTGAGTTCAATCATCTTCCATCATGTCCCAATTGACGCCTTGGTCTGAAAAAGCTCCACTGTGTCACAGTGGCTCCTTGGTTCCATGTGGTTCTGTTAGACCACAATGGAATCCTTGCTTTCTTCATTTCACAATGCCTCCTTGGCTCCATGTGGCCTTACCTGTGAGTTCAATCATCTGCCATCATGACACAATAGTCTCCTTGGATTGAAAAAGCTCTACAGTGTCACCATGGCGCCATGATTCCATGTGGCCTTACCTCTTGGTTCAATCATCTTCCATCATGTCACAATAACTCCTTAGTCTGAATAAGCTCCAATGTGTCACAGTGGCCACTTGGTTCCATGCGCCATGTGGTTCTGTTGTGTCACAATGGAGTCCTTGCTTTCTTCATATCAAATCGACTCCTTGAATGTATGTGGCCTTACCTCTGTGTTCAATCATCTCCCATCATATCACAATGGTCCGCGCCATGCGGATCTGTCGTGTCACAATGGAATCCTTGCTTTCTTTGTGTGAGAACGGCTGCTTGGCTTCAAGTGGCCTTACCTGTGTGTTCAATCACTTCCATTGTGTCGCAATGGTCTCCTTGGCCTTAAAAAGCTCCAATGTGTCACAGTGACTCCTTGGTTCGATGTGGTTCTATTAGGCACCACTGGAATCCTTGCTTTCTTCATGTCACAATGCCTCCTTGTCTCCATGTGGCCTTACCTGTGAGTTCAATCATCTTCCATCATGTCATAATAGTCTCCTTGGATTGCAAAGTTCTACAGTGTCACCATGGCTCCTCATTTTATTGTGGCCTTACCTGTGAGTTCAATCATCTTCCATCATGTCCCAATCGTCTCCTGAGTTTGAAAAAACTCCACTGTGTCACAGTGGCTCCTTGGTTCCATCAGGTTCACTTAGGCCACAGTGGAATCCTTGCTTTCGTCATGTCAAAGTGCCTCCTTGGCTCCATGTGGCCTTTATTTCTGCATTCAGCCATCTTCCATCACGCTACCATAATCTCCTTGGCTTGAAAAAGCTCTACAGTGTCACCAGGGCTCCTTAATTCCATGGGGCCTTATCTGTTAGTTTAATCATCTCCCATCATATCACAATAACTCCTTGGTCTGAAAAAGCTCCACTGTGTAACAGTGGCCCCTTGGTTCCACGCGCCATGCGGTTCTGTCATGTCACAATGGAGTCCTTGCTTTTTTTGTGTCAAAAAGAATACTTGGCTTCATGTGGCCTTACCTGTGAGTTCAATCATATACCATCATGTCATGATAGTCTCTTTGGATTGAAAAAGCTCTACAGAGTGTCACCATGGCTCCTTAATGCCATGTGCCCTTACCTGTTGGTATAATCTTCTTCCATCATGGCACAATGGTCTCCTTGGTCTGAAAAAGCTCCAATGTGTCACAGTGGCCTCTTGGTTCCATGCGCCATGCGGTTCTGTTGTGTCACAATGGAATCCTTGCTTTCTTCGTGTCAAATCGACTCCTTGAATGTATGTGGCCTAACCTGTGAGTTCAGTCGTCTTCCATCACGTCACAATGGTCTCCTTGGACTGAAAAACCTCCACTGTGTCACTGTGGCTCCTTGGTTCCATGTGGTTCAGTTAGGCCACAGTGGAATCCTTGCTTTCTTCATGTCACAATGCCTCCTTGGCTCCATGTGGCCTTACCTCTGAGTGCAATCATCTTCCATCATGTCACAATAATCTCCTTGGTTTGAGAAAGCTCCAGAGTGTCACCATGGTGCCATGATTCCATGTGACCTTACCTGTTGGTTCAATCATCTTCCACCATGTCACAATGGTCTCCTTGGTTTCCAAAAGCTCCATTGTGTCACAGTGGCCCCTTGGTTCCATGCAGTTCTGTCATGTCACAATGGAATCCTTGCTTTCTTCATGTCACAATGGCCCTTGGCTCCATGTGGCCTTGCCTGTTGGTTTGAGCATCTTCCATCATGTCACAATGACTCCTTGGTCTCAAAAAGCTCCACTGTGTAACTGTGGCCCTTTGGTTCCACGCGCCATGCGGTTCTGTCATGTCACAATGGAGTCCTTGCTTTTTTCGTGTCAAAAAGAATACTTGGCTCCGTGTGGCCTTACCTGTGTGTTCAATCATCTTCCATCATGTCACAATCGTCTCCTTGGACTGGAAAAGCTCCTCTGTGTCCCAGTGGCTCCTTGGTTCCATGTTGTTCTGTTAGGCCACAGTGGAATCCTTGCTTTCTTCATGTCAAAATGCCTCCTTGGCTCCATTTGGCCTTACCTCTGAGTGCAATCATCTTCCATCATGTCACAATAATCTCCTTGGTTTTAGAAAGCTCCAGAGTATCACCATAGCTCCTTGATTCCATGTGGCCTTACCTGTAGGTTCAATCATCTTCCATCATATCACAATGGTCTCCTTGGTTTCAAAAAGCACCACTGTGTCACAGTGGCCCCTTAGTTCCATGCAGTTCTGTGGTGTCACAATGGAATCCTTGCTTTCTTCGTGTCACAATGGCTCCCTGGCTGCATACGGCCTTACCCGTTGGTTTCATCATCTTCCAACATGTCACAATAAGTCCCTGGTCTGAAAACCTCCACTGTGTCACAATGGATCCTTGGATCCATGTGTCCTTTCTCATGGGTTCAATCATCTTCCATCATGTCACAAAGGATTCCTCCGTTTATCGCCGTAGCCCCTTGCTTCCATGCAGTTCTGTATTCCAAAATGGAATCCTTAGATTCTTCGTGTCACAATGGCTCCTTGACGCCATATGGCCTTTCCGGTGAGTTTGAGCATCTTCCCTCATGTCATAATAACTCCTTGGTCTGAAAAAGCTCCACTGTGTCACAGTGGCCCCTTTGGTTCCATGCGCCATGTGGTTCTGTCGTGTCACATAGGAGTCCTTGCATTCTTCGTGTCAAAACGACTCCTTGGCTGCATGTGGCCTTACCTCTGAGTTCAATAATCTTCCATCATGTCCCAATTGACTCCTTAATCTGAAAAAGCTCCACTGTGTCACAGTGGCTCCTTGGTTCCATGTGGTTCTGTTAGACCACAATGGAATCCTTGCTTTCTTCATGTCACAATGCCTCCTTGGCTCCATGTGGCCTTACCTCTGAGTTCAATCATCTGACATCATGTCATAATTGCCTCCTTGGATTGAAAAAGCTCTACAGTGTCACCATGGCGCCATGATTCCATGTGGCCTTACCTGTTGGTTCAATCATCTTCCATCATGTCACAATAACTCCTTAGTCTGAAAAAGCTCCAATGTGTCACAGTGACCACTTGGTTCCATGCGCCATGTGGTTCTGTTGTGTCACAACGAGTCCTTGCTTTCTTCATATCAAATCGACTCCTTGAATGAATGTGGCCTAACCTGTAGGTTCAATCATCTTCCATCACGTCACAATGGTCTCCTTGGTCTGAAAAAGCTCCACTGTGTCACAGTGGCTCCTTGGTTCCATGTGTTTCAGTTTGGCCACAGTGGAATCCTTGCTTTCTTCATGTCACAATGCCTCCTTGGCTCCATGTGGCCTTACCTCTGAGTTCAATCATCTTCCATCATGTCACAAAAATCTCCTTGGTTTGAGAAAGCTCCAGAGTGTCACCATGGCGCCATGATTCCATGTGGCCTTACCTGTTGGTTCAATCATCTTCCACCATGTCACAATGGTCTCCTTGGTTTCCAAAAGCTCCATTGTGTCACAGTGGCCCCTTGGTTCCATGCATTTCTGTCATGCCACAATGGAATCCTTGCTTTCTTCATGTCACAATGGCCCTTGGCTCCATGTGGCCTTGCCGGTTGGTTTCAGCATCTTCCATCATGTCACAATGACTCCTTGGTCTCAAAAAGCTCCACTGTGTAACTGTGACCCCTTGGTTCCACGCGCCATGCGGATCTGTCGTGTCACATAGGTGTCCTTGCTTTCTTTGTGTGAAAACGGCTGTTTGGCGCCATGTGGCCTTACCTGTGTGTTCAATCATCTTCCATCATGTCACAATCGTCTCCTGAGTTTGAAAAAACCCCACTGTGTCACAGTGGCTCCTTGGTTCCATCCGGTTCAGTTAGGCCACAGTGGAATCCTTGCTTTCGTCATGTCAAAGTGCCTCCTTGACTCCATGTGGCCTTTACCTCTGCATTCAGCCATCTTCCGTCTCGCTACCATAATCTCCTTGGCTTGAAAAAGCTCTACAGTGTCACCAGGGCTCCTTAATTCCATGGGGCCTTATCTGTTAGTTTAATCATCATCCATCATATCACAATAACTCCTTGGACTGAAAAAGCTCCACTGTGTCACAGTGGCCTCTTTGTTCCATGCGCCATGCGGTTCTGTCATGTCACATAGGAGTCCTTGCTTTTTTCGTGTCAAAAAGAATACTTGGCTCCGTGTGGCCTTACCTGTGAGTACAATCATCTTCCATCATGTCCCAATTGACTCCTTGGTCTCAAAATGCTCCTCTGTGTCCCAGTGGCTCCTTGGTTCCATGTGGTTCTGTTAGGCCACAGTGGAATCCTTGCTTTCTTCATGTCAAAATGCCTCCTTGGATCCATTTGGCCTTACCTCTGAGTGCAATCATCTTCCATCATGTCACAATAATCTCCTTGGTTTGAGAAAGCTCCAGAGTATCACCATAGCTCCTTGATTCCTTGTGGCCTTACCTGTTGGTTCAATCATCTTCCATCATATCACAATGGTCACCTTGGTTTCAAAAAGCACCACTGTGTCACAGTGGCCCCTTAGTTCCATGCGGTTCTGTTGTGTCACAATGGAATCCTTGCTTTCTTCGTGTCACAATGGCTCCCTGGCTGCATACGGCCTTACCCGTTGGTTTCATCATCTTCCAACATGTCACAATAAGTCCCTGGTCTGAAAAACCTCCACTGTGTCACAATGGATCCTTGGATCCATGTGTCCTTTCTCATGGGTTCAATCATCTTCCATCATGTCACAAAGGATTCCTCCGTTTATCGCCGTGGCCCCTTGCTTCCATGCAGTTCTGTATTCCAAAATGGAATCCTTAGATTCTTCGTGTCACAATGGCTCCTTGACACCATATGGCCTTTCCGGTGAGTTTGAGCATCTTCCCTCATGTCATAATAACTCCTTGGTCTGAAGAAGCTCCACTGTGTCACAGTGGCCCCTTTGGTTCCATGCGCCACGCGGTTCTGTCGTGTCACATAGGAGTCCTTGCATTCTTCGGGTCAAAACGACTCCTTGGCTGCATGTGGCCTTACCTGTGAGTTCAATCATCTTCCATCATGTCCCAATTGACTCCTTGGTCTGAAAAAGCTCCACTGTGTCACAGTTGCTCCTTGGTTCCATGTGGTTCAGTTAGGCCACAATGGAATCCTTGCTTTCTTCATGTCACAATGCCTCCTTGGCTCCATGTGGCCTTACCTCTGAGTTCAATCATCTGCCTTCATGTCATAATAGTCTCCTTGGATTGAAAAAGCTCTACAGTGTCACCATGGCGCCATGATTCCATGTGGCCTTACCTGTTGGTTCAATCATCTTCCATCAGGTCACAATAACTCCTTAGTCTGAATAAGCTCCAATGTGTCACAGTGGCCACTTGGTTCCATGCGCCATGTGGTTCTGTTGTGTCACAACGAGTCCTTGCTTTCTTCATATCAAAACGACTCCTTGGCTGCATGTGGCCTTACCTGTGAGTTCAATCATCTTCCATCATGTCCCAATTGACTCCTTGGTCTGAAAAACCTCCACTGTGTCACAGTGGCTCCTTGGTTCCATGTGGTTCAGTTAGACCACAGTGGAATCCTTGCTTTCTTCATGTCACAATGCCTCCTTGGCTCCATGTGGCCTTACCTCTGAGTTCAATCATCATCCATCATGTCACAACAATCTCCTTGGTTTGAGAAAGTTACAGAGTGTCACCATGGCGCCATGATTCCATGTGGCCTTACCTGTTGGTTCAATCATCTTCCACCATGTCACAATGGTTTCCTTGGTTTCCAAAAGCTCCATTGTGTCACAGTGGCCCCTTGGTTCCATGCAGTTCTGTCACGTCACAATGTTAACTGTGCTTTCTTCATGTCACAATGGCCCTTGGCTCCATGTGGCCTTGCCTGTTGGTTTCAGCATCTTCCTTCATGTCACAATGACTCCTTGGTCTCAAAAAGCTCCACTGTGTAACTGTGGCCCTTTGGTTCCATGCGCCATGCGGATCTGTCGTGTCACAATGGAATCCTTGCTTTCTTTGTGTGAGAACGGCTGCTTGGCTTCAAGTGGCCTTACCTGTGTGTTCAATCACTTCCATTGTGTCGCAATGGTCTCCTTGGCCTTAAAAAGCTCCAATGTGTCACAGTGACTCCTTGGTTCGATGTGGTTCTATTAGGCACCACTGGAATCCTTGCTTTCTTCATGTCACAATGCCTCCTTGTCTCCATGTGGCCTTACCTCTGAGTTCAATCATCTTCCATCATGTCATAATAGTCTCCTTGGATTGCAAAGTTCTACAGTGTCACCATGGCTCCTCATTTTATTGTGGCCTTACCTGTGAGTTCAATCATCTTCCATCATGTCCCAATCGTCTCCTGAGTTTGAAAAAACTCCACTGTGTCACAGTGGCTCCTTGGTTCCATCAGGTTCACTTAGGCCACAGTGGAATCCTTGCTTTCGTCATGTCAAAGTGCCTCCTTGGCTCCATGTGGCCTTTATTTCTGCATTCAGCCATCTTCCATCACGCTACCATAATCTCCTTGGCTTGAAAAAGCTCTACAGTGTCACCAGGGGCTCCTTAATTCCATGGGGCCTTATCTGTTAGTTTAATCATCTCCCATCATATCACAATAACTCCTTGGTCCTGAAAAAGCTCCACTGTGTAACAGTGGCCCCTTGGTTCCACGCGCCATGCGGTTCTGTCATGTCACAATGGAGTCCTTGCTTTTTTTGTGTCAAAAAGAATACTTGGCTTCATGTGGCCTTACCTGTGAGTTCAATCATATACCATCATGTCATGATAGTCTCTTTGGATTGAAAAAGCTCTACAGAGTGTCACCATGGCTCCTTAATGCCATGTGCCCTTACCTGTTGGTATAATCTTCTTCCATCATGGCACAATGGTCTCCTTGGTCTGAAAAAGCTCCATGTGTCACAGTGGCCTCTTGGTTCCATGCGCCATGCGGTTCTGTTGTGTCACAATGGAATCCTTGCTTTCTTCGTGTCAAATCGACTCCTTGAATGTATGTGGCCTAACCTGTGAGTTCAGTCGTCTTCCATCACGTCACAATGGTCTCCTTGGACTGAAAAAACCTCCACTGTGTCACTGTGGCTCCTTGGTTCCATGTGGTTCAGTTAGGCCACAGTGGAATCCTTGCTTTCTTCATGTCACAATGCCTCCTTGGCTCCATGTGGCCTTACCTCTGAGTGCAATCATCTTCCATCATGTCACAATAATCTCCTTGGTTTGAGAAAGCTCCAGAGTGTCACCATGGTGCCATGATTCCATGTGACCTTACCTGTTGGTTCAATCATCTTCCACCATGTCACAATGGTCTCCTTGGTTTCCAAAAGCTCCATTGTGTCACAGTGGCCCCTTGGTTCCATGCAGTTCTGTCATGTCACAATGGAATCCTTGCTTTCTTCATGTCACAATGGCCCTTGGCTCCATGTGGCCTTGCCTGTTGGTTTTGAGCATCTTCCATCATGTCACAATGACTCCTTGGTCTCAAAAAGCTCCACTGTGTAACTGTGGCCCTTTGGTTCCACGCGCCATGCGGGTTCTGTCATGTCACAATGGAGTCCTTGCTTTTTTCGTGTCAAAAAGAATACTTGGCTCCGTGTGGCCCTTACCTGTGTGTTCAATCATCTTCCATCATGTCACAATCGTCTCCTTGGACTGGAAAAGCTCCTCTGTGTCCCAGTGGCTCCTTGGTTCCATGTTGTTCTGTTAGGCCACAGTGGAATCCTTGCTTTCTTCATGTCAAAATGCCTCCTTGGCTCCATTTGGCCTTACCTCTGAGTTGCAATCATCTTCCATCATGTCACAATAATCTCCTTGGTTTTAGAAAGCTCCAGAGTATCACCATAGCTCCTTGATTCCATGTGGCCTTACCTGTAGGTTCAATCATCTTCCATCATATCACAATGGTCTCCTTGGTTTCAAAAAGCACCACTGTGTCACAGTGGCCCCTTAGTTCCATGCAGTTCTGTGGTGTCACAATGGAATCCTTGCTTTCTTCGTGTCACAATGGCTCCCTGGCTGCATACGGCCTTACCCGTGGTTTCATCATCTTCCAACATGTCACAATAAGTCCCTGGTCTGAAAACCTCCACTGTGTCACAATGGATCCTTGGATCCATGTGTCCTTTCTCATGGGTTCAATCATCTTCCATCATGTCACAAAGGATTCCTCCGTTTATCGCCGTAGCCCCTTGCTTCCATGCAGTTCTGTATTCCAAAATGGAATCCTTAGATTCTTCGTGTCACAATGGCTCCTTGACGCCATATGGCCTTTCCGGTGAGTTTGAGCATCTTCCCTCATGTCATAATAACTCCTTGGTCTGAAAAAGCTCCACTGTGTCACAGTGGCCCCTTTGGTTCCATGCGCCATGTGGTTCTGTCGTGTCACATAGGAGTCCTTGCATTCTTCGTGTCAAAACGACTCCTTGGCTGCATGTGGCCTTACCTCTGAGTTCAATAATCTTCCATCATGTCCCAATTGACTCCTTAATCTGAAAAAGCTCCACTGTGTCACAGTGGCTCCTTGGTTCCATGTGGTTCTGTTAGACCACAATGGAATCCTTGCTTTCTTCATGTCACAATGCCTCCTTGGCTCCATGTGGCCTTACCTCTGAGTTCAATCATCTGACATCATGTCATAATTGCCTCCTTGGATTGAAAAAGCTCTACAGTGTCACCATGGCGCATGATTCCATGTGGCCTTACCTGTTGGTTCAATCATCTTCCATCATGTCACAATAACTCCTTAGTCTGAAAAAGCTCCAATGTGTCACAGTGACCACTTGGTTCCATGCGCCATGTGGTTCTGTTGTGTCACAACGAGTCCTTGCTTT
>NW_027099462.1:27500-30000 GCF_031753505.1 Anomalospiza imberbis | reverse complement strand
TCCCTCGGCCCTCGGCGGGGCGCCTTCGGCGCCGTCTCACTCGCTCCGACTCCCCGGCCGCCGCCACCGCCAGGCGGTGCGGCCCCGGCGAGGACGAGCTCCGCCCCAGCGGCTCGCTCCGGGAGCGGGGAGCTACGGAGCGCTCCCCGAGTCTGCATTTAGGGGGACGAAGGCCCTCGCGCGGCAACCGCTGCCGCGGCCGACGGGCCTGCGAAGCGACCCCAGCCGCGCCGCCGGGGCGGCCCCCGGGCGGCGATTGATCGTCAAGCGACGCTCAGACAGGCGTAGCCCCGGGAGGAACCCGGGGCCGCAAGTGCGTTCGAAGTGTCGATGATCAATGTGTCCTGCAATTCACATTAATTCTCGCAGCTAGCTGCGTTCTTCATCGACGCACGAGCCGAGTGATCCACCGCTAAGAGTTGTCTGGCTTTCGGCACCGACCCCGCGCGCGCGGGGGGGCCGGGAGCCGCTCTCGCCCGGAGCGGCCCCCCTTTTTTTTCTCTGGCGCCGAGGCCCCGCGCGGGGCCTGGCTCCGACCGTACGAGCAACGCGGAAAACCCCGGAGGGGGCGCGTGCGAGAAGAACACGGGAGGAACCCCACGGAACGCTCCCAAGGCCGGCCGAGAGGCGGGGGGACCCGCGCCCCCGACCGCCTCCCCCCGCCCGGCGAGGGGAGGCGCCGCCTACGTGTGCCGTCCTTCGGAGGCGGCCCAGGCGCCCGGGCTCGGCCCGGCCCTCCGCGCGGAGGGCCGCGCGGCGCGCGCCGCGGGAGCGCGGTGGCCCGCCCGGCCTCGCCGGCGCGGCGCCACGCGCCGGCGCGCGGCCCTCGGACCCCGCGCGCGCGCTTGCCTCCCCCCTGGAACCGCCGCCGCGCCGGCTCTCGCGGAGCGCCGCCGCGCCCACGCGCGCGGCCGACTCTCTCTCCCCAGGGGCCTTGCTGCGCTCGAGACGCCACGCGACGACCGCCGCCCCGCCGCCGGGCGCCGCGCCCCCCCCCGCCGGACCGCTGCCCGCCGGGGGAAGGCGAGCGCCCGAGGGCTGCCCGAGGGCGGACCCGCCGCCGCGGCGGGCCGCACTTCCCGGGAACCGCCGTCCACCCGCACCGTCGGGGGCCCCCTTCCGCGAGCACGCGCCCGGCGGAAGGCGGTGCGGCGCTGAGCCGGGGGGCGACGCCCGCTCTCCTCGTTCGCCACCTGGAGAGCGGGCGCGGAAGCGCCCCCGCGGCCGCCCGCCACCCCTGCCCTCGGACCGCGCGCGGTCGCGAAGGGCCACGGGGAGGGTCCCGTGCCCGCGGGCGGCGGGAACACCGGCCGAGCGGCGCCGCCGCCGCTCGGCGCGGGGCCGCCCGCGCTCGCCGGCCTCCGACCGCGGAGGGACCGCCGAGCGCTCGCCCCGGGCGGGCGGGCGGGCGGACGGCCGGCCGGCGGCCGGCGCCGCCGGTGCGTTCGAGACGAAGGCCGCCGAGGGGAGAGAGGCACGGCCGCGCCAGGCGCGGCGCCGCCCGCGCGGGACGGCCGCGGCGGCCCAGAAGAGAGAGCGCGCGGCGGGCCCCGGCGGCCGCCGCCCCGCGGCTGAGGAAGGGCAGAGAGCGCGCGCCCTCTGCCGGCGCCGCCCGTTTCGAGCCCAGCGGGTCGGCCCCGCGGCCGACCGCGCGCGCCGCGGCCTCTCCGCCGAGGCCGGGCCGCGAAGAGGGGGGGGCAGGGCGCCCCTCCCCGGCGCGGCGCGACTACCCCCGCACGCGCGCGCGCGGCGGGGACGACCGCCGCGACGGCGGGCGCGACCGGTGGCCGCGGACACCACCGCAGGGGATCGGCGGGAGTAGCTCCCCACCCCTCAATGGAGCCGCAACGCCACCGCCCGCCACCCGCCGCCGCCGCCGCCGCCGCCGCGGCGGGGCGCGCCGAGCCGCCCGAGTCTTTAAACCGCCGCCCGGCTCGGCGGCCCCTTTTTCGGTCCTTCCCGCGGCGTTTGACGACGCCGAGGGGGAAGCCTGGGACCGCCGAGGCGCGGAGCGCTAGGTACCTGGCCCTGGGGCGAGGGAAACGACCTGCATGGCCCCGCCGGGGTGCCTCCCCCGCTGCCGCCCTCGGGGGAGCGTCCACCGGCGGGGGCGCGCCCGACATCTGCCGCCACCACCGCGGCGTCCTCCTCGGGGCCCGGGGTTTCCCTCAGTAGCCCGGCGCTGCGCCCGAGAGGACCGCCGCAGCTCGGGCCGCCCCGCCGACGCGGGGAGGCGGCCCGGCCGCCGAGCGCCTCGCCGACCCCGCCGAGAGGCCGCGGCAATGACGACGACGACGAGGAGGCCGGGAAGGCCCCCGCCGCCGCCGCCGCCGCCGCCACCGCCGCCTCCCGGCGGCGGGTCGCGGCACGCGGCCGCGCGCGCGCGCGCACCCTGAAGCGCGGCCCGGAACGCCCGGAGGCTCGGCCCTCGCGGTTTTCTCCTCTCCTGCGCGCCACGGGAGCCGCCTCGGCCCGAGAGCGGGACTCTACCGGCCGGGCA
>NW_027099462.1:20000-22500 GCF_031753505.1 Anomalospiza imberbis | reverse complement strand
CACGCTGGCACAACCAGGTCGGGAAGCAGGGGAACGGGACGCCGCCACCTCGGCGGGCCCGCGCGCGCCGCGCTCGGGGCTCTCAGGCGAGGGCCGGGAAAAGCCCCGGCCGCGTCCACCCGCGGCTGCCGCCCACCGCACCGGAGCGACAGCCCGAAAGCGCGCCTGCCGAGCGGGGCGCGCCCCGGCTTAAGGCCGGGCAGGAAAGGGGCGAGGCGCCGCCGCCTCGCCCGCCAGCAATCCCCAGGGGGGGCGCCCCCCCTTCGCCAAGCCGGCCACAGCCGGGCCCGAAGCGGGACACGGCCCACGAAATCGATGGCCGCGGCCGACGGGCAGCTCGCAGCTCGTACTCGGTCTCTCTCGGCTTCTCTCCCTCTTTTTTTCCCTTCTCGCTTTATTTCTCCTCTTTCTCGCTAGCTCTCTCTCGCCTCTCGAACCGTACACCCCGTTTCCCTGGGCCAGACGGGCGGACCGGGACGACGCCACGGGGCTCGTCCCGCGTCAGCGGCACTCGCCTCGCTCGGAGGACTGCGCACGGGGGCCCCCGGCCTCCCTCGCCGCTTCGGTCACAGGCACGGGACGAGCCTGCGGGGAGACGGCCCGTCACCTCGCTCCCATAGTACGGACAGACGAGTCCCAGGCCGCAGACGCCTCCAAGAGGACCGATGGAAAGCGACCGGGAAGGTGCGCCGCCGCAGGCCGGCCCCTGCGATGACGTAGCCGGAGGCAGCTGAAAACAGCGACCCCTTGGTGAACTTCCGGAGCCGGCCGCGACAACAGGTCTACCCGGCCGCGACAACAGGTCTACCCGGCCGCTGCCGGAAATCGCCTAAGTCCCTCCGGAGCGAGGTAGACCTGTTGTCCGCCGTCCACCGCCCGCCGCCCGGGCGCCGCGCCGGGCCCGGCGGCCCCGGAGCCGGGGTAGACCTGTTGTCCGCGGGGTAGACCTGTTGTCCCCGGGGTAGACCTGCTGTCCGCGGGGTAGACCTGCTGTCCGCGGGGTAGACCTGCTGTCCGCGGGGTAGACCTGCTGTCCCCGGGGTAGACCTGCTGTCCGCGGGGTAGACCTGCTGTCCCCGGGGTAGACCTGCTGTCCGCGGGGTAGACCTGCTGTCCGCGGGGTAGACCTGCTGTCCGCGGGGTAGACCTGCTGTCCGCGGGGTAGACCTGCTGTCCCCGGGGTAGACCTGCTGTCCCCGGGGTAGACCTGCTGTCCGCGGGGTAGACCTGCTGTCCGCGAGGTAGACCTGCTGTCCGCGGGGTAGACCTGCTGTCCCCGGGGTAGACCTGCTGTCCCCGGGGTAGACCTGCTGTCCGCGGGGTAGACCTGCTGTCCGCGAGGTAGACCTGCTGTCCGCGGGGTAGACCTGCTGTCCCCGGGGTAGACCTGCTGTCCCCGGGGTAGACCTGCTGTCCGCGAGGTAGACCTGCTGTCCGCGAGGTAGACCTGCTGTCCGCGGGGTAGACCTGCTGTCCGCGGGGTAGACCTGCTGTCCGCGGGGTAGACCGGTTGTCCGCGGGGTAGACCTGCTGTCCGCGGGGTAGACCCGCTGTCCGCGGGGTAGACCTGCTGTCCGCGGGGTAGACCCGCTGTCCGCGGGGTAGACCGGTTGTCCGCGGGGTAGACCCGCTGTCCGCGGGGTAGACCTGCTGTCCCCGGGGTAGACCCGCTGTCCCCGGGGCAGACCTGCTGTCCCCGGGGTAGACCTGTTTTCCGCCGCCCACCGCCCGCCGCCCGGGCGCCGCGCCGAGCCCGGCGGCCCCGGAGCCGGGCTAGACCTGCTGTCCGCCGCCCGGTTTTGGGGTTTTGGGGGTTTATTCCTTCCCGCCCCCCCCCCGCCCCAATCCCGTTTCTTTTCTCCTTTCTTTGAAAGAACGACTCTCCTATTTGTTTGGTACAAGAAGAAACTCGTCCGGAAGAGAAATTTTCTTGGCAAATCTTATTTCGTTTTTCTCTAGTATCCAGAGCACCCCCAGACCGAGCTGACGGGCCGCCTGCGCCCTGTGCAAGCGGGAAAGCGGGCGGCCGCTTTTGGGCCGGTTCTTTCACGGTCCGCAGAGACCCTCCAGGCCCGGCAGGGGTCTGGGGGGCCCCGGGGGCTCGGACCCGAGGCGCCCGGGGCCGGGACGAAGCCGCCGGCCCCTGGCCCTCGTTCCCACAGACAGAGAGAGAGAGAGAGAGAGAGAGACAGACACAGTGACACACACGCCCACTCCACACACTCGCACTCCGCCGCCACCCCCTCGGACACCGCACCCACCACCCGCGCCGCTCCCTCCCTCCCGGATGCGCGGGCCGCCCGCCTTACACGAGCTTGCAGGCCGGGACAGGGCCAGGCGGGGGGGGGGCATCGGTTGGAGGAACACAGGTCTACCCCGGCACGCGGCGGCCGGAGGCTAAGTCGGAGCCGAGATACCAGGTCTACGAAGGGGCCGGGCGAAGGTAAGCCACGACGGGGCCGAGACAACAGGTCTAGCCACGGTCCCGGAGCCCGGAGAC
>NW_027099462.1:10000-12500 GCF_031753505.1 Anomalospiza imberbis | reverse complement strand
GCAGCGCGGCAGAGACGGCCCCGAGGGGGAAGACCGGCCGGGCGGCGCGCGACGGCCTCGGCGGGGAGAGAGCGAGGAAAGCGACGGCGCCCTTGACGCCCCGAGACGGCGACGGAAGGGGGCGGGGGAAGGAGCGGCCTCGGGGGTCGCCCCCGCCCCCGGCCCCCCGCGCACCGCGCGCGGCGGCAGCGGCACGGTACCCGCGCACGGTACCCACCCGCAGACAGCCGCCCGCGCGGGGGGGAGGCCGGAGGCGAGGCCCGCGCCTCGCCTCCCCTCTCGCCCTCGTCCCTCGGCCCTCGGCGGGGCGCCTTCGGCGCCGTCTCACTCGCTCCGACTCCCCGGCCGCCGCCACCGCCAGGCGGTGCGGCCCCGGCGAGGACGAGCTCCGCCCCAGCGGCTCGCTCCGGGAGCGGGGAGCTACGGAGCGCTCCCCGAGTCTGCATTTAGGGGGACGAAGGCCCTCGCGCGGCAACCGCTGCCGCGGCCGACGGGCCTGCGAAGCGACCCCAGCCGCGCCGCCGGGGCGGCCCCCGGGCGGCGATTGATCGTCAAGCGACGCTCAGACAGGCGTAGCCCCGGGAGGAACCCGGGGCCGCAAGTGCGTTCGAAGTGTCGATGATCAATGTGTCCTGCAATTCACATTAATTCTCGCAGCTAGCTGCGTTCTTCATCGACGCACGAGCCGAGTGATCCACCGCTAAGAGTTGTCTGGCTTTCGGCACCGACCCCGCGCGCGCGGGGGGGCCGGGAGCCGCTCTCGCCCGGAGCGGCCCCCCTTTTTTTTCTCTGGCGCCGAGGCCCCGCGCGGGGCCTGGCTCCGACCGTACGAGCAACGCGGAAAACCCCGGAGGGGGCGCGTGCGAGAAGAACACGGGAGGAACCCCACGGAACGCTCCCAAGGCCGGCCGAGAGGCGGGGGGACCCGCGCCCCCGACCGCCTCCCCCCGCCCGGCGAGGGGAGGCGCCGCCTACGTGTGCCGTCCTTCGGAGGCGGCCCAGGCGCCCGGGCTCGGCCCGGCCCTCCGCGCGGAGGGCCGCGCGGCGCGCGCCGCGGGAGCGCGGTGGCCCGCCCGGCCTCGCCGGCGCGGCGCCACGCGCCGGCGCGCGGCCCTCGGACCCCGCGCGCGCGCTTGCCTCCCCCCTGGAACCGCCGCCGCGCCGGCTCTCGCGGAGCGCCGCCGCGCCCACGCGCGCGGCCGACTCTCTCTCCCCAGGGGCCTTGCTGCGCTCGAGACGCCACGCGACGACCGCCGCCCCGCCGCCGGGCGCCGCGCCCCCCCCCGCCGGACCGCTGCCCGCCGGGGGAAGGCGAGCGCCCGAGGGCTGCCCGAGGGCGGACCCGCCGCCGCGGCGGGCCGCACTTCCCGGGAACCGCCGTCCACCCGCACCGTCGGGGGCCCCCTTCCGCGAGCACGCGCCCGGCGGAAGGCGGTGCGGCGCTGAGCCGGGGGGCGACGCCCGCTCTCCTCGTTCGCCACCTGGAGAGCGGGCGCGGAAGCGCCCCCGCGGCCGCCCGCCACCCCTGCCCTCGGACCGCGCGCGGTCGCGAAGGGCCACGGGGAGGGTCCCGTGCCCGCGGGCGGCGGGAACACCGGCCGAGCGGCGCCGCCGCCGCTCGGCGCGGGGCCGCCCGCGCTCGCCGGCCTCCGACCGCGGAGGGACCGCCGAGCGCTCGCCCCGGGCGGGCGGGCGGGCGGACGGCCGGCCGGCGGCCGGCGCCGCCGGTGCGTTCGAGACGAAGGCCGCCGAGGGGAGAGAGGCACGGCCGCGCCAGGCGCGGCGCCGCCCGCGCGGGACGGCCGCGGCGGCCCAGAAGAGAGAGCGCGCGGCGGGCCCCGGCGGCCGCCGCCCCGCGGCTGAGGAAGGGCAGAGAGCGCGCGCCCTCTGCCGGCGCCGCCCGTTTCGAGCCCAGCGGGTCGGCCCCGCGGCCGACCGCGCGCGCCGCGGCCTCTCCGCCGAGGCCGGGCCGCGAAGAGGGGGGGGCAGGGCGCCCCTCCCCGGCGCGGCGCGACTACCCCCGCACGCGCGCGCGCGGCGGGGACGACCGCCGCGACGGCGGGCGCGACCGGTGGCCGCGGACACCACCGCAGGGGATCGGCGGGAGTAGCTCCCCACCCCTCAATGGAGCCGCAACGCCACCGCCCGCCACCCGCCGCCGCCGCCGCCGCCGCCGCGGCGGGGCGCGCCGAGCCGCCCGAGTCTTTAAACCGCCGCCCGGCTCGGCGGCCCCTTTTTCGGTCCTTCCCGCGGCGTTTGACGACGCCGAGGGGGAAGCCTGGGACCGCCGAGGCGCGGAGCGCTAGGTACCTGGCCCTGGGGCGAGGGAAACGACCTGCATGGCCCCGCCGGGGTGCCTCCCCCGCTGCCGCCCTCGGGGGAGCGTCCACCGGCGGGGGCGCGCCCGACATCTGCCGCCACCACCGCGGCGTCCTCCTCGGGGCCCGGGGTTTCCCTCAGTAGCCCGGCGCTGCGCCCGAGAGGACCGCCGCAGCTCGGG
>NW_027099462.1:0-5000 GCF_031753505.1 Anomalospiza imberbis | reverse complement strand
AACGCTCCGGGGGGGCTCTGGGTCGGCTTCCGGTCCGTGCTAGGGCGGCCGGCCACCGCGGCCGGCCTCCGCCCCTGAAAAAACTCGCCCGCGACGCGGGTCCCCGGCTTAAGGCCGAGGAAGGGGGACGACTTCAACAGCGCGCGCTGGTGGGGCGCGGGGTGCCGCCACCCCGGCTCCACAGCTCATCGGGCGACCGCCGTCACCGAGTCCCTCAAGCGAGGCAGCGACGCCGAGGCCGGGCCGCGCGCCCCGCCGCACGGGCCCCCGCCACCCTTCCGACACGGACACGCTGGCACAACCAGGTCGGGAAGCAGGGGAACGGGACGCCGCCACCTCGGCGGGCCCGCGCGCGCCGCGCTCGGGGCTCTCAGGCGAGGGCCGGGAAAAGCCCCGGCCGCGTCCACCCGCGGCTGCCGCCCACCGCACCGGAGCGACAGCCCGAAAGCGCGCCTGCCGAGCGGGGCGCGCCCCGGCTTAAGGCCGGGCAGGAAAGGGGCGAGGCGCCGCCGCCTCGCCCGCCAGCAATCCCCAGGGGGGGCGCCCCCCCTTCGCCAAGCCGGCCACAGCCGGGCCCGAAGCGGGACACGGCCCACGAAATCGATGGCCGCGGCCGACGGGCAGCTCGCAGCTCGTACTCGGTCTCTCTCGGCTTCTCTCCCTCTTTTTTTCCCTTCTCGCTTTATTTCTCCTCTTTCTCGCTAGCTCTCTCTCGCCTCTCGAACCGTACACCCCGTTTCCCTGGGCCAGACGGGCGGACCGGGACGACGCCACGGGGCTCGTCCCGCGTCAGCGGCACTCGCCTCGCTCGGAGGACTGCGCACGGGGGCCCCCGGCCTCCCTCGCCGCTTCGGTCACAGGCACGGGACGAGCCTGCGGGGAGACGGCCCGTCACCTCGCTCCCATAGTACGGACAGACGAGTCCCAGGCCGCAGACGCCTCCAAGAGGACCGATGGAAAGCGACCGGGAAGGTGCGCCGCCGCAGGCCGGCCCCTGCGATGACGTAGCCGGAGGCAGCTGAAAACAGCGACCCCTTGGTGAACTTCCGGAGCCGGCCGCGACAACAGGTCTACCCGGCCGCGACAACAGGTCTACCCGGCCGCTGCCGGAAATCGCCTAAGTCCCTCCGGAGCGAGGTAGACCTGTTGTCCGCCGTCCACCGCCCGCCGCCCGGGCGCCGCGCCGGGCCCGGCGGCCCCGGAGCCGGGGTAGACCTGTTGTCCGCGGGGTAGACCTGTTGTCCCCGGGGTAGACCTGCTGTCCGCGGGGTAGACCTGCTGTCCGCGGGGTAGACCTGCTGTCCGCGGGGTAGACCTGCTGTCCCCGGGGTAGACCTGCTGTCCGCGGGGTAGACCTGCTGTCCCCGGGGTAGACCTGCTGTCCGCGGGGTAGACCTGCTGTCCGCGGGGTAGACCTGCTGTCCGCGGGGTAGACCTGCTGTCCGCGGGGTAGACCTGCTGTCCCCGGGGTAGACCTGCTGTCCCCGGGGTAGACCTGCTGTCCGCGGGGTAGACCTGCTGTCCGCGAGGTAGACCTGCTGTCCGCGGGGTAGACCTGCTGTCCCCGGGGTAGACCTGCTGTCCCCGGGGTAGACCTGCTGTCCGCGGGGTAGACCTGCTGTCCGCGAGGTAGACCTGCTGTCCGCGGGGTAGACCTGCTGTCCCCGGGGTAGACCTGCTGTCCCCGGGGTAGACCTGCTGTCCGCGAGGTAGACCTGCTGTCCGCGAGGTAGACCTGCTGTCCGCGGGGTAGACCTGCTGTCCGCGGGGTAGACCTGCTGTCCGCGGGGTAGACCGGTTGTCCGCGGGGTAGACCTGCTGTCCGCGGGGTAGACCCGCTGTCCGCGGGGTAGACCTGCTGTCCGCGGGGTAGACCCGCTGTCCGCGGGGTAGACCGGTTGTCCGCGGGGTAGACCCGCTGTCCGCGGGGTAGACCTGCTGTCCCCGGGGTAGACCCGCTGTCCCCGGGGCAGACCTGCTGTCCCCGGGGTAGACCTGTTTTCCGCCGCCCACCGCCCGCCGCCCGGGCGCCGCGCCGAGCCCGGCGGCCCCGGAGCCGGGCTAGACCTGCTGTCCGCCGCCCGGTTTTGGGGTTTTGGGGGTTTATTCCTTCCCGCCCCCCCCCCGCCCCAATCCCGTTTCTTTTCTCCTTTCTTTGAAAGAACGACTCTCCTATTTGTTTGGTACAAGAAGAAACTCGTCCGGAAGAGAAATTTTCTTGGCAAATCTTATTTCGTTTTTCTCTAGTATCCAGAGCACCCCCAGACCGAGCTGACGGGCCGCCTGCGCCCTGTGCAAGCGGGAAAGCGGGCGGCCGCTTTTGGGCCGGTTCTTTCACGGTCCGCAGAGACCCTCCAGGCCCGGCAGGGGTCTGGGGGGCCCCGGGGGCTCGGACCCGAGGCGCCCGGGGCCGGGACGAAGCCGCCGGCCCCTGGCCCTCGTTCCCACAGACAGAGAGAGAGAGAGAGAGAGAGAGACAGACACAGTGACACACACGCCCACTCCACACACTCGCACTCCGCCGCCACCCCCTCGGACACCGCACCCACCACCCGCGCCGCTCCCTCCCTCCCGGATGCGCGGGCCGCCCGCCTTACACGAGCTTGCAGGCCGGGACAGGGCCAGGCGGGGGGGGGGCATCGGTTGGAGGAACACAGGTCTACCCCGGCACGCGGCGGCCGGAGGCTAAGTCGGAGCCGAGATACCAGGTCTACGAAGGGGCCGGGCGAAGGTAAGCCACGACGGGGCCGAGACAACAGGTCTAGCCACGGTCCCGGAGCCCGGAGACCGAGGCCGGCCGGGCACAACAGGTCTAGCCACGGTCCCGGCGCCCGGAGGCCGAGGCCGGCCGGGCACAACAGGTCTAGCCACGGTCCCGGCGCCCGGAGGCCGAGGCCGGCCGGGGGACACAGGTCTACCCACGGTCCCGGCGCCCGGAGGCCGAGGCCCGCCGGGGACAACAGGTCTAGCCACGGTCCCGGCGGCCGGAGGCCGAGGCCGGCCGGGGAGCACAGGTCTACCCACGGTCCGGTCGGCCGGAGGCCGAGGCCGGCCGGGGAGAACAGGTCTACCCACGGTCCCGGAGACCGAGGCCGTCCGGGGAGAACAGGTCTACCCACGGTCCGGTCGGCCGGGGACATCAGGTCTACCCACGGTCCCGGAGACCGAGGCCGGCCGGGGACAACAGGTCTACCCACGGTCCGGTCGGCCGGGGAGAACAGGTCTACCCACGGTCCGGTCGGCCGGGGACAACAGGTCTACCCACGGTCCGGTCGCCCGGGGACATCAGGTCTACCCACGACCTGGTCGGCCGGGGACAACAGGTCTACCCACGGTCCGGTCGGCCGGGGACAACAGGTCTACCCACGACATGGTCGGCCGGGGACAACAGGTCTACCCACGACCTGGTCGGCCGGGGACATCAGGTCTACCCACGACCTGGTCGGCCGGGGACAACAGGTCTACCCACGGTCCCGGAGACCAAGGCCGGCCGGGGAGAACAGGTCTACCCACGGTCCGGTCGGCCGGGGACATCAGGTCTACCCACGGTCCCGGAGACCGAGGCCGGCCGGGTACAACAGGTCTACCCAGGGTCCGGTCGGCCGGGGACAACAGGTCTACCCACGACCTGGTCGGCCGGGGACATCAGGTCTACCCACGGTCCCGGAGACCGAGGCCGGCCGGGGACAACAGGTCTACCCACGGTCCGGTCGCCCGGGGACAACAGGTCTACCCACGACCTGGTCGGCCGGGGACAACAGGTCTACCCACGGTCCGGTCGGCCGGGGACAACAGGTCTACCCACGACATGGGCGGCCGGGGACAACAGGTCTACCCACGACCTGGTCGGCCGGGGACAACAGGTCTACCCACGGTCCGGTCGGCCGGGGACAACAGGTCTACCCACGACCTGGTCGGCCGGGGACAACAGGTCTACCCACGGTCCGGTCGGCCGGGGACATCAGGTCTACCCACGGTCCCGGAGACCAAGGCCGGCTGGGACATCAGGTCTACCCACGGTCCCGGAGACCAAGGCCGGCCGGGGACAACAGGTCTACCCACGGTCCGGTCGGCCGGGGACATCAGGTCTACCCACGGTCCGGTCGGCCGGGGACAACAGGTCTACCCACGACCTGGTCGGCCGGGGACATCAGGTCTACCCACGGTCCCGGAGACCAAGGCCGGCCGGGGACAACAGGTCTACCCACGACCTGGTCGGCCGGGGACAACAGGTCTACCCACGACCTGGTCGGCCGGGGACAACAGGTCTACCCACGACCTGGTCGGCCGGAGACAACAGGTCTACCCACGACCTGGTCGGCCGGGGACAACAGGTCTACCCACGACATGGTCGGCCGGGGACAACAGGTCTACCCACGGTCCCGGCGCCCGGAGGCCGAGGCCGAGGCCGACCAGGGCAGCCGTTTTACTCGCGGGTCGTGCGGCCGTAGTCCGAGCGGGCTTTTCCGCTCTCCCTTTCGCGAGGGGGACAGAGTCCGATTCGGTTACCTGGTCTACCCCGCTCCCGCTAGGGAGGGCGGGCTCAGGCCGGGCTGCCCCGCGCCGCCCGGGCTGCCCCGCGCCGCCCGGGCTGCCCCGGGCCGCCCCGCGCCGCCCGGGCTGCCCCGGGCCGCCCCGCGCCGCCCGGGCTGCCCCGGGCCGCCCCGCGCCGCCCGGGCTGCCCCGCGCTGCCCGGGCTGCCCCGCGCAGCCCCGCGCCGCCCGGGCTGCCCCGCGCCGCCCGGGCTGCCCCGCGCCGCCCGGGCTGCCCCGGGCCGCCCCGCGCCGCCCGGGCTGCCCCGGGCCGCCCCGCGCCGCCCGGGCTGCCCCGGGCCGCCCCGCGCCGCCCGGGCTGCCCCGCGCTGCCCGGGCTGCCCCGCGCAGCCCCGCGCCGCCCGGGCTGCCCCGCGCAGCCCCGCGCCGCTGGCAACCCCTCGCGCGCCCAAGCGCGCCGCTAGGCGCGGCCGCCCGGCCCGACCCGGCCCGGCCCGGACCGGCCCC
>NW_027099461.1:0-33360 GCF_031753505.1 Anomalospiza imberbis | reverse complement strand
CTGCCGCTCTACTGAGCTGTGCGCGAATTAGCCGCTTCTTCGCCTCCGAGAAGCAGAGATGGCGGTTGCTTGGAAGAGGCGAAGAACGAAGCCGCAAAGAAGCGGGCTTGTGTGCGAAGCCTTCAGACTGCTGGAGGACGGTGGCTGCCGCTCTCCTGCCTCTTGAATTCACTCTCGGCAAGCGAATGGAAAGCGTTCCAGGACAACTTGCCTGGGTTTTGACTTGGTCCTGATGCGTCCCACCTTGGCAAGTCTTGCTCGTCGCCAGAGGCTCCGAGATGCACCGAAGACGGTGGCAGCTGCTGAAAAGAAGGGCAGCGGTGAGTTTGTCGACAAGCAAGAACATAGGCAGCTGCCTGTGCTTGGGAAGGAGCAGCTGCCTGGTTTTGGCAATTGCCTTCACAGCGCCCAGAAGCCCGGTGCTCTGCTGCTTTGTTTTTCGCAGTCAGTCAATTGCACACTAGTGAAGCTGAGCCAGGCTCTTCAGCTTTGCTGCTTTTGAGCATCTGTGCTCCACTTAGGCTCTGTGACATCTCTCGAGGTTGTTTGCCTCGGCCAGGCTGGAAAGTGCCCGCTAGTACCTAGAGCTGGGCAGGAGAGGGCAGAGAGCACTTCCATCTGACAGCAGGTTGCAGATTGCCTCGGAAAGAGCCGTGTCCTTGGAATGTGCAGCAAATCCTCTTTCTTTGCAAACCGCGGTTAGTGTGCAGTGCAGGTACGCTCTCCCCTTGCCAACTGGAGTGGGAAAGCTTTTCGCTAAGCTAGAGATGACTAGAGAAGCAGAAGCGCGGCTCCGGAGCTATCCGGAAGAAAGTGCCGTTTCCCGGCGTCTTTCGGCTTGAAGCGGCGCTCCGGAGCGCTGCGCTGCCGCTCTACTGAGCTGTGCGCGAATTAGCCGCTTCTTCGCCTCCGAGAAGCAGAGATGGCGGTTGCTTGGAAGAGGCGAAGAACGAAGCCGCAAAGAAGCGGGCTTGTGTGCGAAGCCTTCAGACTGCTGGAGGACGGTGGCTGCCGCTCTCCTGCCTCTTGAATTCACTCTCGGCAAGCGAATGGAAAGCGTTCCAGGACAACTTGCCTGGGTTTTGACTTGGTCCTGATGCCTCCCACCTTGGCAAGTCTTGCTCGTCGCCAGAGGCTCCGAGATGCACCGAAGACGGTGGCAGCTGCTGAAAAGAAGGGCAGCGGTGAGTTTGTCGACAAGCAAGAACATCGGCAGCTGCCTGTGCTTGGGAAGGAACAGCTGCCTGGTTTTGGCAATTGCCTTCACGGCGCCCAGAAGCCCGGTGCTCTGCTGCATTGTTTTTCCAGTAAGTCAATTGCACACTAGTGAAGCTGAGCCAGGCTCTTCAGCTTTGCTGCTTTTGAGCATCTGTGCTCCACTTATGCTCTGTGACATCTCTGGAGGTTGTTTGCCTCGGCCAGGCTGGAAAGTGCCCGCTAGTACCTAGAGCTGGGCAGGAGAGGGCAGAGAGCACTTCCATCTGACAGCAGGTTGCAGATTGCCTCGGAAAGAGCCGTGTCCTTGGAATGTGCAGCAAATCCTCTTTCTTTGCAAACCGCGGTTAGTGTGCAGTGCAGGTACGCTCTCCCCTTGCCAACTGGAGTGGGAAAGCTTTTCGCTAAGCTAGAGATGACTAGAGAAGCAGAAGCGCGGCTCCGGAGCTATCCGGAAGAAAGTGCCGTTTCCCGGCGTCTTTCGGCTTGAAGCGGCGCTCCGGAGCGCTTTGCTGCCGCTCTACTGAGCTGTGCGCGAATTAGCCGCTTCTTCGCCTCCGAGAAGCAGAGATGGCGGTTGCTTGGAAGAGGCGAAGAACGAAGCCGCAAAGAAGCGGGCTTGTGTGCGAAGCCTTCAGACTGCTGGAGGACGGTGGCTGCCGCTCTCCTGCCTCTTGAATTCACTCTCGGCAAGCGAATGGAAAGCGTTCCAGGACAACTTGCCTGGGTTTTGACTTGGTGCGGATGCCTCCCACCTTGGCAAGTCTTGCTCGTCGCCAGAGGCTCCGAGATGCACCGAAGACGGTGGCAGCTGCTGAAAAGAAGGGCAGCGGTGAGTTTGTCGACAAGCAAGAACATAGGCAGCTGCCTGTGCTTGGGAAGGAGCAGCTGCCTGGTTTTGGCAATTGCCTTCACAGCGCCCAGAAGCCCGGTGCTCTGCTGCTTTGTTTTTCACAGTCAGTCAATTGCACACTAGTGAAGCTGAGCCAGGCTCTTCAGCTTTGCTGCTTTTGAGCATCTGTGCTCCACTTAGGCTCTGTGACATCTCTCGAGGTTGTTTGCCTCGGCCAGGCTGGCAAGTGCCCGCTAGTACCTAGAGCTGGGCAGGAGAGGGCAGAGAGCACTTCCATCTGACAGCAGGTTGCAGATTGCCTCGGAAAGAGCCGTGTCCTTGGAATGTGCAGCAAATCCTCTTTCTTTGCAAACCGCGGTTAGTGTGCAGTGCAGGTATGCTCTCCCCTTGCCAACTGGAGTGGGAAAGCTTTTCGCTAAGATAGCGATGACTAGAGAAGCAGAAGCGCGGCTCCGGAGCTATCCGGAGGAAAGTGCTGCTTCCCGGCGTCTTTCAGCTTGAAGCGGCGCTCCGGAGCGCTGCGCTGCCGCTCTACTGTGCTGTGCGCGAATTAGCCGCTTCTTCGCCTCTGAGAAGCAGAGATCGCGGTTGCTTGGAAGAGGCGAAGAACGAAGCCACAAAGAAGCGGGCTTGTGTGTGAAGCCTTCCGACTGCTGGAGGACAGTGGCTGCCGCTCTCCTGCCTCTTGAATTCACTCTCAGCAAGCGAATGGAAAGCGTTCCAGGACAACTTGCCTGGGTTTTGACTTGGTCCTGATGCCTCCCACCTTGGCAAGTCTTGCTCGTCGCCAGAGGCTCCGAGATGCACCGAAGACGGTGGCAGCTGCTGAAAAGAAGGGCAGCGGTGAGTTTGTCGACAAGCAAGAACATAGGCAGCTGCCTGTGCTTGGGAAGGAGCAGCTGCCTGGTTTTGGCAATTGCCTTCACAGCGCCCAGAAGCCCGGTGCTCTGCTGCTTTGTTTTTCGCAGTCAGTCAATTGCACACTAGTGAAGCTGAGCCAGGCTCTTCAGCTTTGCTGCTTTTGAGCATCTGTGCTCCACTTAGGCTCTGTGACATCTCTGGAGGTTGTTTGCCTCGGCCAGGCTGGAAAGTGCCCGCTAGTACCTAGAGCTGGGCAGGAGAGGGCAGAGAGCACTTCCATCTGACAGCAGGTTGCAGATTGCCTCGGAAAGAGCCGTGTCCTTGGAATGTGCAGCAAATCCTCTTTCTTTGCAAACCGCGGTTAGTGTGCAGTGCAGGTACGCTCTCCCCTTGCCAAATGGAGTGGGAAAGCTTTTCGCTAAGATAGCGATGACTAGAGAAGCAGAAGCGCGGCTCCGGAGCTATCCGGAGGAAAGTGCCGCTTCCCGGCGTCTTTCGGCTTGAAGCGGCGCTCCGGAGCGCTTTGCTGCCGCTTTACTGAGCTGTGCGCGAATTAGCCGCTTCTTCGCCTCCGAGAAGCAGAGATCGCGGTTGCTTGGAAGAGGCGAAGAACGAAGCCGCAAAGAAGCGGGCTTGTGTGCGAAGCCTTCAGACTGCTGGAGGACGGTGGCTGCCGCTCTCCTGCCTCTTGAATTCACTCTCGGCAAGCGAATGGAAAGCGTTCCAGGACAACTTGCCTGGGTTTTGACTTGGTCCTGATGTGTCCCACCTTGGCAAGTCTTGCTCGTCGCCAGAGGCTCCGAGATGCACCGAAGACGGTGGCAGCTGCTGAAAAGAAGGGCAGCGGTGAGTTTGTCGACAAGCAAGAACATGGGCAGCTGCCTGTGCTTGGGAAGGAACAGCTGCCTGGTTTTGGCAATTGCCTTCACAGCGCCCAGAAGCCCGGTGCTCTGCTGCTTTGTTTTTCGCAGTCAGTCAATTGCACACTAGTGAAGCTGAGCCAGGCTCTTCAGCTTTGCTGCTTTTGAGCATCTGTGCTCCACTTATGCTCTGTGACATCTCTCGAGGTTGTTTGCCTCGGCCAGGCTGGCAAGTGCCCGCTAGTACCTAGAGCTGGGCAGGAGAGGGCAGAGAGCACTTCCATCTGACAGCAGGTTGCAGATTGCCTCGGAAAGAGCCGTGTCCTTGGAATGTGCAGCAAATCCTCTTTCTTTGCAAACTGCGGTTAGTGTGCAGTGCAGGTACGCTCTCCCCTTGCCAAATGGAGTGGGAAAGCTTTTCGCTAAGCTAGAGATGACTAGAGAAGCAGAAGCGCGGCTCCGGAGCTATCCGGAAGAAAGTGCCGTTTCCCGGCGTCTTTCGGCTTGAAGCGGCGCTCCGGAGCGCTTTGCTGCCGCTCTACTGAGCTGTGCGCGAATTAGCCGCTTCTTCGCCTCCGAGAAGCAGAGATCGCGGTTGCTTGGAAGAGGCGAAGAACGAAGCCGCAAAGAAGCGGGCTTGTGTGCGAAGCCTTCAGACTGCTGGAGGACGGTGGCTGCCGCTCTCCTGCCTCTTGAATTCACTCTCGGCAAGCGAATGGAAAGCGTTCCAGGACAACTTGCCTGGGTTTTGACTTGGTCCTGATGCGTCCCACCTTGGCAAGTCTTGCTCGTCGCCAGAGGCTCCGAGATGCACCGAAGACGGTGGCAGCTGCTGAAAAGAAGGGCAGCGGTGAGTTTGTCGACAAGCAAGAACATAGGCAGCTGCCTGTGCTTGGGAAGGAACAGCTGCCTGGTTTTGGCAATTGCCTTCACAGCGCCCAGAAGCCCGGTGCTCTGCTGCTTTGTTTTTCACAGTCAGTCAATTGCACACTAGTGAAGCTGAGCCAGGCTCCTCAGCTTTGCTGCTTTTGAGCATCTGTGCTCCACTTAGGCTCTGTGACATCTCTGGAGGTTGTTTGCCTCGGCCAGGCTGGAAAGTGCCCGCTAGTACCTAGAGCTGGGCAGGAGAGGGCAGAGAGCACTTCCATCTGACAGCAGGTTGCAGATTGCCTCGGAAAGAGCCGTGTCCTTGGAATGTGCAGCAAATCCTCTTTCTTTGCAAACCGCGGTTAGTGTGCAGTGCAGGTACGCTCTCCCCTTGCCAAATGGAGTGGGAAAGCTTTTCGCTAAGCTAGAGATGACTAGAGAAGCAGAAGCGCGGCTCCGGAGCTATCCGGAAGAAAGTGCCGTTTCCCGGCGTCTTTCGGCTTGAAGCGGCGCTCCGGAGCGCTTTGCTGCCGCTCTACTGAGCTGTGCGCGAATTAGCCGCTTCTTCGCCTCCGAGAAGCAGAGATGGCGGTTGCTTAGAAGAGGCGAAGAACGAAGCCGCAAAGAAGCGGGCTTGTGTGGGAAGCCTTCAGACTGCTGGAGGACGGTGGCTGCCGCTCTCCTGCCTGTTGAATTCACTCTCGGCAAGCGAATGGAAAGCGTTCCAGGACAACTTGCCTGGGTTTTGACTTGGTCCTGATGCCTCCCACCTTGGCAAGTCTTGCTCGTCGCCAGAGGCTCCGAGATGCACCGAAGACGGTGGCAGCTGCTGAAAAGAAGGGCAGCGGTGAGTTTGTCGACAAGCAAGAACATAGGCAGCTGCCTGTGCTTGGGAAGGAACAGCTGCCTGGTTTTGGCAATTGCCTTCACAGCGCCCAGAAGCCCGGTGCTCTGCTGCTTTGTTTTTCGCAGTCAGTCAATTGCACACTAGTGAAGCTGAGCCAGGCTCTTCAGCTTTGCTGCTTTTGAGCATCTGTGCTCCACTTAGGCTCTGTGACATCTCTGGAGGTTGTTTGCCTCGGCCAGGCTGGAAAGTGCCCGCTAGTACCTAGAGCTGGGCAGGAGAGGGCAGAGAGCACTTCCATCTGACAGCAGGTTGCAGATTGCCTCGGAAAGAGCCGTGTCCTTGGAATGTGCAGCAAATCCTCTTTCTTTGCAAACCGCGGTTAGTGTGCAGTGCAGGTACGCTCTCCCCTTGCCAACTGGAGTGGGAAAGCTTTTCGCTAAGCTAGAGATGACTAGAGAAGCAGAAGCGCGGCTCCGGAGCTATCCGGAAGAAAGTGCCGTTTCCCGGCGTCTTTCGGCTTGAAGCGGCGCTCCGGAGCGCTTTGCTGCCGCTCTACTGAGCTGTGCGCGAATTAGCCGCTTCTTCGCCTCCGAGAAGCAGAGATGGCGGTTGCTTGGAAGAGGCGAAGAACGAAGCCGCAAAGAAGCGGGCTTGTGTGCGAAGCCTTCAGACTGCTGGAGGACGGTGGCTGCCGCTCTCCTGCCTCTTGAATTCACTCTCGGCAAGCGAATGGAAAGCGTTCCAGGACAACTTGCCTGGGTTTTGACTTGGTGCGGATGCCTCCCACCTTGGCAAGTCTTGCTCGTCGCCAGAGGCTCCGAGATGCACCGAAGACGGTGGCAGCTGCTGAAAAGAAGGGCAGCGGTGAGTTTGTCGACAAGCAAGAACATGGGCAGCTGCCTGTGCTTGGGAAGGAACAGCTGCCTGGTTTTGGCAATTGCCTTCACAGCGCCCAGAAGCCCGGTGCTCTGCTGCTTTGTTTTTCACAGTCAGTCAATTGCACACTAGTGAAGCTGAGCCAGGCTCTTCAGCTTTGCTGCTTTTGAGCATCTGTGCTCCACTTATGCTCTGTGACATCTCTCGAGGTTGTTTGCCTCGGCCAGGCTGGCAAGTGCCCGCTAGTACCTAGAGCTGGGCAGGAGAGGGCAGAGAGCACTTCCATCTGACAGCAGGTTGCAGATTGCCTCGGAAAGAGCCGTTGTCCTTGGAATGTGCAGCAAATCCTCTTTCTTTGCAAACCGCGGTTAGTGTGCAGTGCAGGTACGCTCTCCCCTTGCCAACTGGAGTGGGAAAGCTTTTCGCTAAGCTAGCGATGACTAGAGAAGCAGAAGCGCGGCTCCGGAGCTATCCGGAAGAAAGTGCCGTTTCCCGGCGTCTTTCGGCTTGAAGCGGCGCTCCAGAGCGCTTTGCTGCCGCTCTACTGAGCTGTGCGCAAATTAGCCGCTTCTTCGCCTCCGAGAAGCAGAGATCGCGGTTGCTTGGAAGAGGCGAAGAACGAAGCCGCAAAGAAGCGGGCTTGTGTGCGAAGCCTTCCGACTGCTGGAGGACGGTGGCTGCCGCTCTCCTGCCTGTTGAATTCACTCTCGGCAAGCGAATGGAAAGCGTTCCAGGACAACTTGCCTGGGTTTTGACTTGGTCCTGATGCGTCCCACCTTGGCAAGTCTTGCTCGTCGCCAGAGGCTCCGAGATGCACCGAAGACGGTGGCAGCTGCTGAAAAGAAGGGCAGCGGTGAGTTTGTCGACAAGCAAGAACATAGGCAGCTGCCTGTGCTTGGGAAGGAACAGCTGCCTGGTTTTGGCAATTGCCTTCACAGCGCCCAGAAGCCCGGTGCTCTGCTGCTTTGTTTTTCACAGTCAGTCAATTGCACACTAGTGAAGCTGAGCCAGGCTCTTCAGCTTTGCTGCTTTTGAGCATCTGTGCTCCACTTATGCTCTGTGACATCTCTGGAGGTTGTTTGCCTCGCCCAGGCTGGAAAGTGCCCGCTAGTACCTAGAGCTGGGCAGGAGAGGGCAGAGAGCACTTCCATCTGACAGCAGGTTGCAGATTGCCTCGGAAAGAGCCGTGTCCTTGGAATGTGCAGCAAATCCTCTTTCTTTGCAAACCGCGGTTAGTGTGCAGTGCAGGTACGCTCTCCCCTTGCCAAATGGAGTGGAAAGCTTTTCGCTAAGCTAGAGATGACTAGAGAAGCAGAAGCGCGGCTCCGGAGCTATCCGGAAGAAAGTGCCGTTTCCCGGCGTCTTTCGGCTTGAAGCGGCGCTCCGGAGCGCTTTGCTGCCGCTCTACTGAGCTGTGCGCGAATTAGCCGCTTCTTCGCCTCCGAGAAGCAGAGATCGCGGTTGCTTGGAAGAGGCGAAGAACGAAGCCGCAAAGAAGCGGGCTTGTGTGCGAAGCCTTCAGACTGCTGGAGGACGGTGGCTGCTGCTCTCCTGCCTCTTGAATTCACTCTCGGCAAGCGAATGGAAAGCGTTCCAGGACAACTTGCCTGGGTTTTGACTTGGTCCTGATGCGTCCCACCTTGGCAAGTCTTGCTCGTCGCCAGAGGCTCCGAGATGCACCGAAGACGGTGGCAGCTGCTGAAAAGAAGGGCAGCGGTGAGTTTGTCGACAAGCAAGAACATAGGCAGCTGCCTGTGCTTGGGAAGGAACAGCTGCCTGGTTTTGGCAATTGCCTTCACAGCGCCAGAAGCCCGGTGCTCTGCTGCTTTGTTTTTCACAGTCAGTCAATTGCACACTAGTGAAGCTGAGCCAGGCTCCTCAGCTTTGCTGCTTTTGAGCATCTGTGCTCCACTTATGCTGTGTGACATCTCTCGAGGTTGTTTGCCTCGGCCAGGCTGGAAAGTGCCCGCTAGTACCTAGAGCTGGGCAGGAGAGGGCAGAGAGCACTTCCATCTGACAGCAGGTTGCAGATTGCCTCGGAAAGAGCCGTGTCCTTGGAATGTGCAGCAAATCCTCTTTCTTTGCAAACCGCGGTTAGTGTGCAGTGCAGGTACGCTCTCCCCTTGCCAAATGGAGTGGGAAAGCTTTTCGCTAAGCTAGAGATGACTAGAGAAGCAGAAGCGCGGCTCCGGAGCTATCCGGAAGAAAGTGCCGTTTCCCGGCGTCTTTCGGCTTGAAGCGGCGCTCCGGAGCGCTGCGCTGCCGCTCTACTGAGCTGTGCGCGAATTAGCCGCTTCTTCGCCTCCGAGAAGCAGAGATGGCGGTTGCTTGGAAGAGGCGAAGAACGAAGCCGCAAAGAAGCGGGCTTGTGTGCGAAGCCTTCAGACTGCTGGAGGACGGTGGCTGCCGCTCTCCTGCCTGTTGAATTCACTCTCGGCAAGCGAATGGAAAGCGTTCCAGGACAACTTGCCTGGGTTTTGACTTGGTCCTGATGCGTCCCACCTTGGCAAGTCTTGCTCGTCGCCAGAGGCTCCGAGATGCACCGAAGACGGTGGCAGCTGCTGAAAAGAAGGGCAGCGGTGAGTTTGTCGACAAGCAAGAACATGGGCAGCTGCCTGTGCTTGGGAAGGAACAGCTGCCTGGTTTTGGCAATTGCCTTCACAGCGCCCAGAAGCCCGGTGCTCTGTTGCTTTGTTTTTCCAGTCAGTCAATTGCACACTAGTGAAGCTGAGCCAGGCTCTTCAGCTTTGCTGCTTTTGAGCATCTGTGCTCCACTTAGGCTCTGTGACATCTCTGGAGGTTGTTTGCCTGGCACTTTCCAGAAAGTGCCCGCTAGTACCTAGAGCTGGGCAGGAGAGGGCAGAGAGCACTTCCATCTGACAGCAGGTTGCAGATTGCCTCGGAAAGAGCCGTGTCCTTGGAATGTGCAGCAAATCCTCTTTCTTTGCAAACCGCGGTTAGTGTGCAGTGCAGGTACGCTCTCCCCTTGCCAACTGGAGTGGGAAAGCTTTTCGCTAAGCTAGAGATGACTAGAGAAGCAGAAGCGCGGCTCCGGAGCTATCCGGAAGAAAGTGCCGTTTCCCGGCGTCTTTCGGCTTGAAGCGGCGCTCCGGAGCGCTTTGCTGCCGCTCTACTGAGCTGTGCGCGAATTAGCCGCTTCTTCGCCTCCGAGAAGCAGAGATCGCGGTTGCTTGGAAGAGGCGAAGAACGAAGCCGCAAAGAAGCGGGCTTGTGTGCGAAGCCTTCAGACTGCTGGAGGACGGTGGCTGCCGCTCTCCTGCCTCTTGAATTCACTCTCGGCAAGCGAATGGAAAGCGTTCCAGGACAACTTGCCTGGGTTTTGACTTGGTGCGGATGCGTCCCACCTTGGCAAGTCTTGCTCGTCGCCAGAGGCTCCGAGATGCACAGAAGACGGTGGCAGCTGCTGAAAAGAAGGGCAGTGGTGAGTTTGTCGACAAGCAAGAACATGGGCAGCTGCCTGTGCTTGGGAAGGAGCAGCTGCCTGGTTTTGGCAATTGCCTTCACAGCGCCCAGAAGCCCGGTGCTCTGCTGCTTTGTTTTTCGCAGTCAGTCAATTGCACACGAGTGAAGCTGAGCCAGGCTCTTCAGCTTTGCTGCTTTTGAGCATCTGTGCTCCACTTAGGCTCTGTGACATCTCTCGAGGTTGTTTGCCTCGCCCAGGCTGGAAAGTGCCCGCTAGTACCTAGAGCTGGGCAGGAGAGGGCAGAGAGCACTTCCATCTGACAGCAGCTTGCAGATTGCCTCGGAAAGAGCCGTGTCCTTGGAATGTGCAGCAAATCCTCTTTCTTTGCAAACCGCGGTTAGTGTGCAGTGCAGGTACGCTCTCCCCTTGCCAACTGGAGTGGGAAAGCTTTTCGCTAAGCTAGAGATGACTAGAGAAGCAGAAGCGCGGCTCCGGAGCTATCCGGAGGAAAGTGCCGCTTCCCGGCGTCTTTCGGCTTGAAGCGGCGCTCCGGAGCGCTGCGCTGCCGCTTTACTGAGCTGTGCGCGAATTAGCCGCTTCTTCGCCTCCGAGAAGCAGAGATCGCGGTTGCTTGGAAGAGGCGAAGAACGAAGCCGCAAAGAAGCGGGCTTGTGTGCGAAGCCTTCCGACTGCCAGAGGACGGTGGCTGCCGCTCTCCTGCCTCTTGAATTCACTCTCGGCAAGCGAATGGAAAGCGTTCCAGGACAACTTGCCTGGGTTTTGACTTGGTCCTGATGCCTCCCACCTTGGCAAGTCTTGCTCGTCGCCAGAGGCTCCGAGATGCACCGAAGACGGTGGCAGCTGCTGAAAAGAAGGGCAGCGGTGAGTTTGTCGACAAGCAAGAACATGGGCAGCTGCCTGTGCTTGGGAAGGAACAGCTGCCTGGTTTTGGCAATTGCCTTCACAGCGCCCAGAAGCCCGGTGCTCTGCTGCTTTGTTTTTCACAGTCAGTCAATTGCACACTAGTGAAGCTGAGCCAGGCTCTTCAGCTTTGCTGCTTTTGAGCATCTGTGCTCCACTTATGCTCTGTGACATCTCTGGAGGTTGTTTGCCTCGGCCAGGCTGGAAAGTGCCCGCTAGTACCTAGAGCTGGGCAGGAGAGGGCAGAGAGCACTTCCATCTGACAGCAGGTTGCAGATTGCCTCGGAAAGAGCCGTGTCCTTGGAATGTGCAGCAAATCCTCTTTCTTTGCAAACCGCGGTTAGTGTGCAGTGCAGGTACGCTCTCCCCTTGCCAAATGGAATGGGAAAGCTTTTCGCTAAGCTAGAGATGACTAGAGAAGCAGAAGCGCGGCTCCGGAGCTATCCGGAAGAAAGTGCCGTTTCCCGGCGTCTTTCGGCTTGAAGCGGCGCTCCGGAGCGCTTTGCTGCCGCTTTACTGAGCTGTGCGCGAATTAGCCGCTTCTTCGCCTCCGAGAAGCAGAGATGGCGGTTGCTTGGAAGAGGCGAAGAACGAAGCCGCAAAGAAGCGGGCTTGTGTGCGAAGCCTTCAGACTGCTGGAGGACGGTGGCTGCCGCTCTCCTGCCTGTTGAATTCACTCTCGGCAAGCGAATGGAAAGCGTTCCAGGACAACTTGCCTGGGTTTTGACTTGGTCCTGATGCCTCCCACCTTGGCAAGTCTTGCTCGTCGCCAGAGGCTCCGAGATGCACCGAAGACGGTGGCAGCTGCTGAAAAGAAGGGCAGCGGTGAGTTTGTCGACAAGCAAGAACATAGGCAGCTGCCTGTGCTTGGGAAGGAGCAGCTGCCTGGTTTTGGCAATTGCCTTCACAGCGCCCAGAAGCCCGGTGCTCTGCTGCTTTGTTTTTCACAGTCAGTCAATTGCACACTAGTGAAGCTGAGCCAGGCTCTTCAGCTTTGCTGCTTTTGAGCATCTGTGCTCCACTTAGGCTCTGTGACATCTCTCGAGGTTGTTTGCCTCGGCCAGGCTGGAAAGTGCCCGCTAGTACCTAGAGCTGGGCAGGAGAGGGCAGAGAGCACTTCCATCTGACAGCAGGTTGCAGATTGCCTTGGAAAGAGCCGTGTCCTTGGAATGTGCAGCAAATCCTCTTTCTTTGCAAACCGCGGTTAGTGTGCAGTGCAGGTACGCTCTCCCCTTGCCAAATGGAGTGGGAAAGCTTTTCGCTAAGCTAGCGATGACTAGAGAAGCAGAAGCGCGGCTCCGGAGCTATCCGGAGGAAAGTGCCGCTTCCCGGCGTCTTTCGGCTTGAAGCGGCTCTCCGGAGCGCTCCGCTGCCGCTCTACTGAGCTGTGCGCGAATTAGCCGCTTCTTCGCCTCCGAGAAGCAGAGATGGCGGTTGCTTGGAAGAGGCGAAGAACGAAGCCGCAAAGAAGCGGGCTTGTGTGCGAAGCCTTCAGACTGCTGGAGGACGGTGGCTGCCGCTCTCCTGCCTGTTGAATTCACTCTCGGCAAGCGAATGGAAAGCGTTCCAGGACAACTTGCCTGGGTTTTGACTTGGTCCTGATGCCTCCCACCTTGGCAAGTCTTGCTCGTCGCCTGAGGCTCCGAGATGCACCGAAGACGGTGGCAGCTGCTGAAAAGAAAGGCAGCGGTGAGTTTGTCGACAAGCAAGAACATAGGCAGCTGCCTGTGCTTGGGAAGGAGCAGCTGCCTGGTTTTGGCAATTGCCTTCACAGCGCCCAGAAGCCCGGTGCTCTGCTGCTTTGTTTTTCGCAGTCAGTCAATTGCACACTAGTGAAGCTGAGCCAGGCTCTTCAGCTTTGCTGCTTTTGAGCATCTGTGCTCCACTTATGCTCTGTGACATCTCTGGAGGTTGTTTGCCTCGCCCAGGCTGGAAAGTGCCCGCTAGTACCTAGAGCTGGGCAGGAGAGGGCAGAGAGCACTTCCATCTGACAGCAGGTTGCAGATTGCCTCGGAAAGAGCCGTGTCCTTGGAATGTGCAGCAAATCCTCTTTCTTTGCAAACCGCGGTTAGTGTGCAGTGCAGGTACGCTCTCCCCTTGCCAAATGGAATGGGAAAGCTTTTCGCTAAGCTAGAGATGACTAGAGAAGCAGAAGCGCGGCTCCGGAGCTATCCGGAGGAAAGTGCCGCTTCCCGGCGTCTTTCGGCTTGAAGCGGCGCTCCGGAGCGCTTTGCTGCCGCTTTACTGAGCTGTGCGCGAATTAGCCGCTTCTTCGCCTCCGAGAAGCAGAGATGGCGGTTGCTTGGAAGAGGCGAAGAACGAAGCCGCAAAGAAGCGGGCTTGTGTGCGAAGCCTTCAGACTGCTGGAGGACGGTGGCTGCCGCTCTCCTGCCTGTTGAATTCACTCTCGGCAAGCGAATGGAAAGCGTTCCAGGACAACTTGCCTGGGTTTTGACTTGGTCCTGATGCCTCCCACCTTGGCAAGTCTTGCTCGTCGCCAGAGGCTCCGAGATGCACCGAAGACGGTGGCAGCTGCTGAAAAGAAGGGCAGCGGTGAGTTTGTCGACAAGCAAGAAGATAGGCAGCTGCCTGTGCTTGGGAAGGAGCAGCTGCCTGGTTTTGGCAATTGCCTTCACAGCGCCCAGAAGCCCGGTGCTCTGCTGCTTTGTTTTTCACAGTCAGTCAATTGCACACTAGTGAAGCTGAGCCAGGCTCTTCAGCTTTGCTGCTTTTGAGCATCTGTGCTCCACTTAGGCTCTGTGACATCTCTGGAGGTTGTTTGCCTCGCCCAGGCTGGAAAGTGCCCGCTAGTACCTAGAGCTGGGCAGGAGAGGGCAGAGAGCACTTCCATCTGACAGCAGGTTGCAGATTGCCTCGGAAAGAGCCGTGTCCTTGGAATGTGCAGCAAATCCTCTTTCTTTGCAAACCGCGGTTAGTGTGCAGTGCAGGTCCACTCTCCCCTTGCCAAATGGAGTGGGAAAGATTTTCGCTAAGCTAGAGATGACTAGAGAAGCAGAAGCGCGGCTCCGGAGCTATCCGGAAGAAAGTGCCGTTTCCCGGCGTCTTTCGGCTTGAAGCGGCGCTCCGGAGCGCTTTGCTGCCGCTTTACTGAGCTGTGCGCGAATTAGCCGCTTCTTCGCCTCCGAGAAGCAGAGATGGCGGTTGCTTAGAAGAGGCGAAGAACGAAGCCGCAAAGAAGCGGGCTTGTGTGCGAAGCCTTCAGACTGCTGGAGGACGGTGGCTGCCGCTCTCCTGCCTCTTGAATTCACTCTCGGCAAGCGAATGGAAAGCGTTCCAGGACAACTTGCCTGGGTTTTGACTTGGTCCTGATGTGTCCCACCTTGGCAAGTCTTGCTCGTCGCCAGAGGCTCCGAGATGCACCGAAGACGGTGGCAGCCGCTGAAAAGAAGGGCAGCGGTGAGTTTGTCGACAAGCAAGAACATGGGCAGCTGCCTGTGCTTGGGAAGGAACAGCTGCCTGGTTTTGGCAATTGCCTTCACAGCGCCCAGAAGCCCGGTGCTCTGCTGCTTTGTTTTTCACAGTCAGTCAATTGCACACTAGTGAAGCTGAGCCAGGCTCTTCAGCTTTGCTGCTTTTGAGCATCTGTGCTCCACTTATGCTCTGTGACATCTCTCGAGGTTGTTTGCCTCGCCCAGGCTGGAAAGTGCCCGCTAGTACCTAGAGCTGGGCAGGAGAGGGCAGAGAGCACTTCCATCTGACAGCAGGTTGCAGATTGCCTCGGAAAGAGCCGTGTCCTTGGAATGTGCAGCAAATCCTCTTTCTTTGCAAACCGCGGTTAGTGTGCAGTGCAGGTACGCTCTCCCCTTGCCAAATGGAGTGGGAAAGCTTTTCGCTAAGCTAGAGATGACTAGAGAAGCAGAAGCGCGGCTCCGGAGCTATCCGGAAGAAAGTGCCGTTTCCCGGCGTCTTTCGGCTTGAAGCGGCGCTCCGGAGCGCTTTGCTGCCGCTCTACTGAGCTGTGCGCGAATTAGCCGCTTCTTCGCCTCCGAGAAGCAGAGATGGCGGTTGCTTGGAAGAGGCGAAGAACGAAGCCGCAAAGAAGCGGGCTTGTGTGCGAAGCCTTCAGACTGCCGGAGGACGGTGGCTGCCGCTCTCCTGCCTGTTGAATTCACTCTCGGCAAGCGAATGGAAAGCGTTCCAGGACAACTTGCCTGGGTTTTGACTTGGTCCTGATGCCTCCCACCTTGGCAAGTCTTGCTCGTCGCCAGAGGCTCCGAGATGCACCGAAGACGGTGGCAGCTGCTGAAAAGAAGGGCAGCGGTGAGTTTGTCGACAAGCAAGAAGATAGGCAGCTGCCTGTGCTTGGGAAGGAACAGCTGCCTGGTTTTGGCAATTGCCTTCACAGCGCCCAGAAGCCCGGTGCTCTGCTGCTTTGTTTTTCACAGTCAGTCAATTGCACACTAGTGAAGCTGAGCCAGGCTCTTCAGCTTTGCTGCTTTTGAGCATCTGTGCTCCACTTATGCTCTGTGACATCTCTGGAGGTTGTTTGCCTCGCCCAGGCTGGCAAGTGCCCGCTAGTACCTAGAGCTGGGCAGGAGAGGGCAGAGAGCACTTCCATCTGACAGCAGGTTGCAGATTGCCTCGGAAAGAGCCGTGTCCTTGGAATGTGCAGCAAATCCTCTTTCTTTGCAAACCGCGGTTAGTGTGCAGTGCAGGTACGCTCTCCCCTTGCCAAATGGAGTGGGAAAGCTTTTCGCTAAGCTAGAGATGACTAGAGAAGCAGAAGCGCGGCTCCGGAGCTATCCGGAAGAAAGTGCCGTTTCCCGGCGTCTTTCGGCTTGAAGCGGCGCTCCGGAGCGCTTTGCTGCCGCTCTACTGAGCTGTGCGCGAATTAGCCGCTTCTTCGCCTCCGAGAGGCAGAGATGGCGGCTGCTTGGAAGAGGCGAAGAACGAAGCCGCAAAGAAGCGGGCTTGTGTGCGAAGCCTTCAGACTGCTGGAGGACGGTGGCTGCCGCTCTCCTGCCTCTTGAATTCACTCTCGGCAAGCGAATGGAAAGCGTTCCAGGACAACTTGCCTGGGTTTTGACTTGGTCCTGATGCGTCCCACCTTGGCAAGTCTTGCTCGTCGCCAGAGGCTCCGAGATGCACCGAAGACGGTGGCAGCTGCTGAAAAGAAGGGCAGCGGTGAGTTTGTCGACAAGCAAGAACATAGGCAGCTGCCTGTGCTTGGGAAGGAACAGCTGCCTGGTTTTGGCAATTGCCTTCACAGCGCCCAGAAGCCCGGTGCTCTGCTGCTTTGTTTTTCACAGTCAGTCAATTGCACACTAGTGAAGCTGAGCCAGGCTCTTCAGCTTTGCTGCTTTTGAGCATCTGTGCTCCACTTAGGCTCTGTGACATCTCTGGAGGTTGTTTGCCTCGGCCAGGCTGGAAAGTGCCCGCTAGTACCTAGAGCTGGGCAGGAGAGGGCAGAGAGCACTTCCATCTGACAGCAGGTTGCAGATTGCCTCGGAAAGAGCCGTGTCCTTGGAATGTGCAGCAAATCCTCTTTCTTTGCAAACCGCGGTTAGTGTGCAGTGCAGGTACGCTCTCCCCTTGCCAAATGGAGTGGGAAAGCTTTTCGCTAAGATAGCGATGACTAGAGAAGCAGAAGCGCGGCTCCGGAGCTATCCAAAGGAAAGTGCCGCTTCCCGGCGTCTTTCGGCTTGAAGCGGCGCTCCGGAGCGCTTTGCTGCCGCTTTACTGAGCTGTGCGCGAATTAGCCGCTTCTTCGCCTCCGAGAAGCAGAGATCGCGGTTGCTTGGAAGAGGCGAAGAACGAAGCCGCAAAGAAGCGGGCTTGTGTGCGAAGCCTTCCGACTGCCAGAGGACGGTGGCTGCCGCTCTCCTGCCTGTTGAATTCACTCTCAGCAAGCGAATGGAAAGCGTTCCAGGACAACTTGCCTGGGTTTTGACTTGGTCCTGATGTGTCCCACCTTGGCAAGTCTTGCTCGTCGCCAGAGGCTCCGAGATGCACCGAAGACGGTGGCAGCTGCTGAAAAGAAGGGCAGCGGTGAGTTTGTCGACAAGCAAGAACATGGGCAGCTGCCTGTGCTTGGGAAGGAACAGCTGCCTGGTTTTGGCAATTGCCTTCACAGCGCCCAGAAGCCCGGTGCTCTGCTGCTTTGTTTTTCACAGTCAGTCAATTGCACACTAGTGAAGCTGAGCCAGGCTCTTCAGCTTTGCTGCTTTTGAGCATCTGTGCTCCACTTATGCTCTGTGACATCTCTCGAGGTTGTTTGCCTCGGCCAGGCTGGCAAGTGCCCGCTAGTACCTAGAGCTGGGCAGGAGAGGGCAGAGAGCACTTCCATCTGACAGCAGGTTGCAGATTGCCTCGGAAAGAGCCGTGTCCTTGGAATGTGCAGCAAATCCTCTTTCTTTGCAAACCGCGGTTAGTGTGCAGTGCAGGTACGCTCTCCCCTTGCCAAATGGAGTGGGAAAGCTTTTCGCTAAGCTAGAGATGACTAGAGAAGCAGAAGCGCGGCTCCGGAGCTATCCGGAAGAAAGTGCCGTTTCCCGGCGTCTTTCGGCTTGAAGCGGCGCTCCGGAGCGCTTTGCTGCCGCTCTACTGAGCTGTGCGCGAATTAGCCGCTTCTTCGCCTCCGAGAAGCAGAGATCGCGGTTGCTTGGAAGAGGCGAAGAACGAAGCCGCAAAGAAGCGGGCTTGTGTGCGAAGCCTTCAGACTGCTGGAGGACGGTGGCTGCCGCTCTCCTGCCTGTTGAATTCACTCTCGGCAAGCGAATGGAAAGCGTTCCAGGACAACTTGCCTGGGTTTTGACTTGGTCCTGATGCGTCCCACCTTGGAAAGTCTTGCTCGTCGCCAGAGGCTCCGAGATGCACCGAAGACGGTGGCAGCTGCTGAAAAGAAGGGCAGCGGTGAGTTTGTCGACAAGCAAGAACATAGGCAGCTGCCTGTGCTTGGGAAGGAGCAGCTGCCTGGTTTTGGCAATTGCCTTCACAGCGCCCAGAAGCCCGGTGCTCTGCTGCTTTGTTTTTCGCAGTCAGTCAATTGCACACTAGTGAAGCTGAGCCAGGCTCTTCAGCTTTGCTGCTTTTGAGCATCTGTGCTCCACTTAGGCTCTGTGACATCTCTGGAGGTTGTTTGCCTCGCCCAGGCTGGCAAGTGCCCGCTAGTACCCAGAGCTGGGCAGGAGAGGGCAGAGAGCACTTCCATCTGACAGCAGGTTGCAGATTGCCTCGGAAAGAGCCGTGTCCTTGGAATGTGCAGCAAATCCTCTTTCTTTGCAAACCGCGGTTAGTGTGCAGTGCAGGTACGCTCTCCCCTTGCCAAATGGAGTGGGAAAGCTTTTCGCTAAGCTAGCGATGACTAGAGAAGCAGAAGGGCGGCTCCGGAGCTATCCGGAGGAAAGTGCCGCTTCCCGGCGTCTTTCGGCTTGAAGCGGCGCTCCGGAGCGCTCCGCTGCCGCTCTACTGAGCTGTGCGCGAATTAGCCGCTTCTTCGCCTCCGAGAAGCAGAGATGGCGGTTGCTTGGAAGAGGCGAAGAACGAAGCCGCAAAGAAGCGGGCTTGTGTGCTAAGCCTTCAGACTTCCAGAGGACAGTGGCTGCCGCTCTCCTGCCTGTTGAATTCACTCTCGGCAAGCGAATGGAAAGCGTTCCAGGACAACTTGCCTGGGTTTTGACTTGGTCCTGATGCCTCCCACCTTGGCAAGTCTTGCTCGTCGCCAGAGGCTCCGAGATGCACCGAAGACGGTGGCAGCTGCTGAAAAGAAGGGCAGCGGTGAGTTTGTCGACAAGCAAGAACATAGGCAGCTGCCTGTGCTTGGGAAGGAGCAGCTGCCTGGTTTTGGCAATTGCCTTCACAGCGCCCAGAAGCCCGGTGCTCTGCTGCTTTGTTTTTCACAGTCAGTCAATTGCACACTAGTGAAGCTGAGCCAGGCTCTTCAGCTTTGCTGCTTTTGAGCATCTGTGCTCCACTTAGGCTCTGTGACATCACTCGAGGTTGTTTGCCTCGGCCAGGCTGGAAAGTGCCCGCTAGTACCTAGAGCTGGGCAGGAGAGGGCAGAGAGCACTTCCATCTGACAGCAGGTTGCAGATTGCCTCGGAAAGAGCCGTGTCCTTGGAATGTGCAGCAAATCCTCTTTCTTTGCAAACCGCGGTTAGTGTGCAGTGCAGGTACGCTCTCCCCTTGCCAAATGGAGTGGGAAAGCTTTTCGCTAAGCTAGCGATGACTAGAGAAGCAGAAGCGCGGCTCCGGAGCTATCCGGAGGAAAGTGCCGCTTCCCGGCGTCTTTCGGCTTGAAGCGGCGCTCCGGAGCGCTCCGCTGCCGCTCTACTGAGCTGTGCGCGAATTAGCCGCTTCTTCGCCTCCGAGAAGCAGAGATCGCGGTTGCTTGGAAGAGGCGAAGAACGAAGCCGCAAAGAAGCGGGCTTGTGTGCGAAGCCTTCCGACTGCCAGAGGACGGTGGCTGCCGCTCTCCTGCCTGTTGAATTCACTCTCGGCAAGCGAATGGAAAGCGTTCCAGGACAACTTGCCTGGGTTTTGACTTGGTCCTGATGCGTCCCACCTTGGCAAGTCTTGCTCGTCGCCAGAGGCTCCGAGATGCACCGAAGACGGTGGCAGCTGCTGAAAAGAAAGGCAGCGGTGAGTTTGTCGACAAGCAAGAACATAGGCAGCTGCCTGTGCTTGGGAAGGAGCAGCTGCCTGGTTTTGGCAATTGCCTTCACAGCGCCCAGAAGCCCGGTGCTCTGCTGCTTTGTTTTTCGCAGTCAGTCAATTGCACACTAGTGAAGCTGAGCCAGGCTCTTCAGCTTTGCTGCTTTTGAGCATCTGTGCTCCACTTATGCTCTGTGACATCTCTGGAGGTTGTTTGCCTCGCCCAGGCTGGAAAGTGCCCGCTAGTACCTAGAGCTGGGCAGGAGAGGGCAGAGAGCACTTCCATCTGACAGCAGGTTGCAGATTGCCTCGGAAAGAGCCGTGTCCTTGGAATGTGCAGCAAATCCTCTTTCTTTGCAAACCGCGGTTAGTGTGCAGTGCAGGTACGCTCTCCTCTTGCCAAATGGAGTGGGAAAGCTTTTCGCTAAGCTAGAGATGACTAGAGAAGCAGAAGCGCGGCTCCGGAGCTATCCGGAAGAAAGTGCCGTTTCCCGGCGTCTTTCGGCTTGAAGCGGCGCTCCGGAGCGCTTTGCTGCCGCTTTACTGAGCTGTGCGCGAATTAGCCGCTTCTTCGCCTCCGAGAAGCAGAGATGGCGGTTGCTTGGAAGAGGCGAAGAACGAAGCCGCAAAGAAGCGGGCTTGTGTGCGAAGCCTTCAGACTGCTGGAGGACGGTGGCTGCCGCTCTCCTGCCTCTTGAATTCACTCTCGGCAAGCGAATGGAAAGCGTTCCAGGACAACTTGCCTGGGTTTTGACTTGGTCCTGATGCCTCCCACCTTGGCAAGTCTTGCTCGTCGCCAGAGGCTCCGAGATGCACCGAAGACGGTGGCAGCTGCTGAAAAGAAGGGCAGCGGTGAGTTTGTCGACAAGCAAGAACATAGGCAGCTGCCTGTGCTTGGGAAGGAACAGCTGCCTGGTTTTGGCAATTGCCTTCACAGCGCCCAGAAGCCCGGTGCTCTGCTGCTTTGTTTTTCACAGTCAGTCAATTGCACACTAGTGAAGCTGAGCCAGGCTCTTCAGCTTTGCTGCTTTTGAGCATCTGTGCTCCACTTAGGCTCTGTGACATCTCTGGAGGTTGTTTGCCTCGGCCAGGCTGGAAAGTGCCCGCTAGTACCTAGAGCTGGGCAGGAGAGGGCAGAGAGCACTTCCATCTGACAGCAGGTTGCAGATTGCCTCGGAAAGAGCCGTGTCCTTGGAATGTGCAGCAAATCCTCTTTCTTTGCAAACCGCGGTTAGTGTGCAGTGCAGGTACGCTCTCCCCTTGCCAAATGGAGTGGGAAAGCTTTTCGCTAAGCTAGAGATGACTAGAGAAGCAGAAGCGCGGCTCCGGAGCTATCCGGAGGAAAGTGCCGCTTCCCGGCGTCTTTCGGCTTGAAGCGGCGCTCCGGAGCGCTTTGCTGCCGCTTTACTGAGCTGTGCGCGAATTAGCCGCTTCTTCGCCTCCGAGAAGCAGAGATGGCGGTTGCTTGGAAGAGGCGAAGAACGAAGCCGCAAAGAAGCGGGCTTGTGTGCGAAGCCTTCAGACTGCTGGAGGACGGTGGCTGCCGCTCTCCTGCCTCTTGAATTCACTCTCGGCAAGCGAATGGAAAGCGTTCCAGGACAACTTGCCTGGGTTTTGACTTGGTCCTGATGTGTCCCACCTTGGCAAGTCTTGCTCGTCGCCAGAGGCTCCGAGATGCACCGAAGACGGTGGCAGCTGCTGAAAAGAAGGGCAGCGGTGAGTTTGTCGACAAGCAAGAACATAGGCAGCTGCCTGTGCTTGGGAAGGAGCAGCTGCCTGGTTTTGGCAATTGCCTTCACAGCGCCCAGAAGCCCGGTGCTCTGCTGCTTTGTTTTTCACAGTCAGTCAATTGCACACTAGTGAAGCTGAGCCAGGCTCTTCAGCTTTGCTGCTTTTGAGCATCTGTGCTCCACTTAGGCTCTGTGACATCTCTCGAGGTTGTTTGCCTCGGCCAGGCTGGAAAGTGCCCGCTAGTACCTAGAGCTGGGCAGGAGAGGGCAGAGAGCACTTCCATCTGACAGCAGGTTGCAGATTGCCTCGGAAAGAGCCGTGTCCTTGGAATGTGCAGCAAATCCTCTTTCTTTGCAAACCGCGGTTAGTGTGCAGTGCAGGTACGCTCTCCCCTTGCCAAATGGAGTGGGAAAGCTTTTCGCTAAGATAGCGATGACTAGAGAAGCAGAAGCGCGGCTCCGGAGCTATCCAAAGGAAAGTGCCACTTCCCGGCGTCTTTCGGCTTGAAGCGGCGCTCCGGAGCGCTTTGCTGCCGCTTTACTGAGCTGTGCGCGAATTAGCCGCTTCTTCGCCTCCGAGAAGCAGAGATCGCAGTTGCTTGGAAGAGGCGAAGAACGAAGCCGCAAAGAAGCGGGCTTGTGTGCGAAGCCTTCCGACTGCCAGAGGACGGTGGCTGCCGCTCTCCTGCCTGTTGAATTCACTCTCGGCAAGCGAATGGAAAGCGTTCCAGGACAACTTGCCTGGGTTTTGACTTGGTCCTGATGTGTCCCACCTTGGCAAGTCTTGCTCGTCGCCAGAGGCTCCGAGATGCACCGAAGACGGTGGCAGCTGCTGAAAAGAAGGGCAGCGGTGAGTTTGTCGACAAGCAAGAACATAGGCAGCTGCCTGTGCTTGGGAAGGAACAGCTGCCTGGTTTTGGCAATTGCCTTCACAGCGCCCAGAAGCCCGGTGCTCTGCTGCTTTGTTTTTCACAGTCAGTCAATTGCACACTAGTGAAGCTGAGCCAGGCTCTTCAGCTTTGCTGCTTCTGAGCATCTGTGCTCCACTTAGGCTCTGTGACATCTCTGGAGGTTGTTTGCCTCGGCCAGGCTGGCAAGTGCCCTCTAGTACCTAGAGCTGGGCAGGAGAGGGCAGAGAGCACTTCCATCTGACAGCAGGTTGCAGATTGCCTCGGAAAGAGCCGTGTCCTTGGAATGTGCAGCAAATCCTCTTTCTTTGCAAACCGCGGTTAGTGTGCAGTGCAGGTACGCTCTCCCCTTGCCAAATGGAGTGGGAAAGCTTTTCGCTAAGCTAGAGATGACTAGAGAAGCAGAAGCGCGGCTCCGGAGCTATCCGGAAGAAAGTGCCGTTTCCCGGCGTCTTTCGGCTTGAAGCGGCGCTCCGGAGCGCTTTGCTGCCGCTCTACTGAGCTGTGCGCGAATTAGCCGCTTCTTCGCCTCCGAGAAGCAGAGATCGCGGTTGCTTGGAAGAGGCGAAGAACGAAGCCGCAAAGAAGCGGGCTTGTGTGCGAAGCCTTCCGACTGCCAGAGGACGGTGGCTGCCGCTCTCCTGCCTGTTGAATTCACTCTCGGCAAGCGAATGGAAAGCGTTCCAGGACAACTTGCCTGGGTTTTGACTTGGTCCTGATGCGTCCCACCTTGGAAAGTCTTGCTCGTCGCCAGAGGCTCCGAGATGCACCGAAGACGGTGGCAGCTGCTGAAAAGAAGGGCAGCGGTGAGTTTGTCGACAAGCAAGAACATAGGCAGCTGCCTGTGCTTGGGAAGGAGCAGCTGCCTGGTTTTGGCAATTGCCTTCACAGCGCCCAGAAGCCCGGTGCTCTGCTGCTTTGTTTTTCGCAGTCAGTCAATTGCACACTAGTGAAGCTGAGCCAGGCTCTTCAGCTTTGCTGCTTTTGAGCATCTGTGCTCCACTTAGGCTCTGTGACATCTCTGGAGGTTGTTTGCCTCGGCCAGGCTGGCAAGTGCCCGCTAGTACCTAGAGCTGGGCAGGAGAGGGCAGAGAGCACTTCCATCTGACAGCAGGTTGCAGATTGCCTCGGAAAGAGCCGTGTCCTTGGAATGTGCAGCAAATCCTCTTTCTTTGCAAACCGCGGTTAGTGTGCAGTGCAGGTACGCTCTCCCCTTGCCAAATGGAGTGGGAAAGCTTTTCGCTAAGATAGCGATGACTAGAGAAGCAGAAGCGCGGCTCCGGAGCTATCCAAAGGAAAGTGCCGCTTCCCGGCGTCTTTCGGCTTGAAGCGGCGCTCCGGAGCGCTCCGCTGCCGCTCTACTGAGCTGTGCGCGAATTAGCCGCTTCTTCGCCTCCGAGAAGCAGAGATGGCGGTTGCTTGGAAGAGGCGAAGAACGAAGCCGCAAAGAAGCGGGCTTGTGTGCGAAGCCTTCAGACTGCTGGAGGACGGTGGCTGCCGCTCTCCTGCCTCTTGAATTCACTCTCGGCAAGCGAATGGAAAGCGTTCCAGGACAACTTGCCTGGGTTTTGACTTGGTCCTGATGCCTCCCACCTTGGCAAGTCTTGCTCGTCGCCAGAGGCTCCGAGATGCACCGAAGACGGTGGCAGCTGCTGAAAAGAAGGGCAGCGGTGAGTTTGTCGACAAGCAAGAAGATAGGCAGCTGCCTGTGCTTGGGAAGGAGCAGCTGCCTGGTTTTGGCAATTGCCTTCACAGCGCCCAGAAGCCCGGTGCTCTGCTGCTTTGTTTTTCACAGTCAGTCAATTGCACACTAGTGAAGCTGAGCCAGGCTCTTCAGCTTTGCTGCTTTTGAGCATCTGTGCTCCACTTAGGCTCTGTGACATCTCTAGAGGTTGTTTGCCTCGGCCAGGCTGGAAAGTGCCCGCTAGTACCTAGAGCTGGGCAGGAGAGGGCAGAGAGCACTTCCATCTGACAGCAGGTTGCAGATTGCCTCGGAAAGAGCCGTGTCCTTGGAATGTGCAGCAAATCCTCTTTCTTTGCAAACCGCGGTTAGTGTGCAGTGCAGGTACGCTCTCCCCTTGCCAACTGGAGTGGGAAAGCTTTTCGCTAAGATAGCGATGACTAGAGAAGCAGAAGGGCGGCTCCGGAGCTATCCGGAGGAAAGTGCCGCTTCCCGGCGTCTTTCGGCTTGAAGCGGCGCTCCGGAGCGCTCCGCTGCCGCTCTACTGAGCTGTGCGCGAATTAGCCGCTTCTTCGCCTCCGAGAAGCAGAGATGGCGGTTGCTTGGAAGAGGCGAAGAACGAAGCCGCAAAGAAGCGGGCTTGTGTGCGAAGCCTTCAGACTGCCAGAGGACGGTGGCTGCCGCTCTCCTGCCTGTTGAATTCACTCTCGGCAAGCGAATGGAAAGCGTTCCAGGACAACTTGCCTGGGTTTTGACTTGGTCCTGATGCCTCCCACCTTGGCAAGTCTTGCTCGTCGCCAGAGGCTCCGAGATGCACCGAAGACGGTGGCAGCTGCTGAAAAGAAGGGCAGCGGTGAGTTTGTCGACAAGCAAGAACATAGGCAGCTGCCTGTGCTTGGGAAGGAGCAGCTGCCTGGTTTTGGCAATTGCCTTCACAGCGCCCAGAAGCCCGGTGCTCTGCTGCTTTGTTTTTCGCAGTCAGTCAATTGCACACTAGTGAAGCTGAGCCAGGCTCTTCAGCTTTGCTGCTTTTGAGCATCTGTGCTCCACTTAGGCTCTGTGACATCTCTCGAGGTTGTTTGCCTCGGCCAGGCTGGAAAGTGCCCGCTAGTACCTAGAGCTGGGCAGGAGAGGGCAGAGAGCACTTCCATCTGACAGCAGGTTGCAGATTGCCTCGGAAAGAGCCGTGTCCTTGGAATGTGCAGCAAATCCTCTTTCTTTGCAAACCGCGGTTAGTGTGCAGTGCAGGTACGCTCTCCCCTTGCCAAATGGAGTGGGAAAGCTTTTCGCTAAGCTAGCGATGACTAGAGAAGCAGAAGCGCGGCTCCGGAGCTATCCGGAGGAAAGTGCCGCTTCCCGGCGTCTTTCGGCTTGAAGCGGCGCTCCGGAGCGCTCCGCTGCCGCTCTACTGAGCTGTGCGCGAATTAGCCGCTTCTTCGCCTCCGAGAAGCAGAGATCGCGGTTGCTTGGAAGAGGCGAAGAACGAAGCCGCAAAGAAGCGGGCTTGTGTGCGAAGCCTTCCGACTGCCAGAGGACGGTGGCTGCCGCTCTCCTGCCTGTTGAATTCACTCTCGGCAAGCGAATGGAAAGCGTTCCAGGACAACTTGCCTGGGTTTTGACTTGGTCCTGATGCGTCCCACCTTGGCAAGTCTTGCTCGTCGCCAGAGGCTCCGAGATGCACCGAAGACGGTGGCAGCTGCTGAAAAGAAAGGCAGCGGTGAGTTTGTCGACAAGCAAGAACATAGGCAGCTGCCTGTGCTTGGGAAGGAGCAGCTGCCTGGTTTTGGCAATTGCCTTCACAGCGCCCAGAAGCCCGGTGCTCTGCTGCTTTGTTTTTCGCAGTCAGTCAATTGCACACTAGTGAAGCTGAGCCAGGCTCTTCAGCTTTGCTGCTTTTGAGCATCTGTGCTCCACTTAGGCTCTGTGACATCTCTGGAGGTTGTTTGCCTCGCCCAGGCTGGAAAGTGCCCGCTAGTACCTAGAGCTGGGCAGGAGAGGGCAGAGAGCACTTCCATCTGACAGCAGGTTGCAGATTGCCTCGGAAAGAGCCGTGTCCTTGGAATGTGCAGCAAATCCTCTTTCTTTGCAATCCGCGGTTAGTGTGCAGTGCAGGTACGCTCTCCCCTTGCCAAATGGAATGGCAAAGCTTTTCGCTAAGCTAGAGATGACTAGGGAAGCAGAAGCGCGGCTCCGGAGCTATCCGGAAGAAAGTGCCGTTTCCCGGCGTCTTTCGGCTTGAAGCGGCGCTCCGGAGCGCTTTGCTGCCGCTTTACTGAGCTGTGCGCGAATTAGCCGCTTCTTCGCCTCCGAGAAGCAGAGATGGCGGTTGCTTGGAAGAGGCGAAGAACGAAGCCGCAAAGAAGCGGGCTTGTGTGCGAAGCCTTCAGACTGCTGGAGGACGGTGGCTGCCGCTCTCCTGCCTCTTGAATTCACTCTCGGCAAGCGAATGGAAAGCGTTCCAGGACAACTTGCCTGGGTTTTGACTTGGTCCTGATGCCTCCCACCTTGGCAAGTCTTGCTCGTCGCCAGAGGCTCCGAGATGCACCGAAGACGGTGGCAGCTGCTGAAAAGAAGGGCAGCGGTGAGTTTGTCGACAAGCAAGAAGATAGGCAGCTGCCTGTGCTTGGGAAGGAGCAGCTGCCTGGTTTTGGCAATTGCCTTCACAGCGCCCAGAAGCCCGGTGCTCTGCTGCTTTGTTTTTCGCAGTCAGTCAATTGCACACTAGTGAAGCTGAGCCAGGCTCTTCAGCTTTGCTGCTTTTGAGCATCTGTGCTCCACTTAGGCTCTGTGACATCTCTGGAGGTTGTTTGCCTCGGCCAGGCTGGCAAGTGCCCGCTAGTACCTAGAGCTGGGCAGGAGAGGGCAGAGAGCACTTCCATCTGACAGCAGGTTGCAGATTGCCTCGGAAAGAGCCGTGTCCTTGGAATGTGCAGCAAATCCTCTTTCTTTGCAAACCGCGGTTAGTGTGCAGTGCAGGTCCACTCTCCCCTTGCCAAATGGAGTGGGAAAGATTTTCGCTAAGCTAGAGATGACTAGAGAAGCAGAAGCGCGGCTCCGGAGCTATCCGGAAGAAAGTGCCGTTTCCCGGGGTCTTTCGGCTTGAAGCGGCGCTCCGGAGCGCTTTGCTGCCGCTTTACTGAGCTGTGCGCGAATTAGCCGCTTCTTCGCCTCCGAGAAGCAGAGATCGCGGTTGCTTAGAAGAGGCGAAGAACGAAGCCGCAAAGAAGCGGGCTTGTTTGTGAAGCCTTCCGACTGCCAGAGGACAGTGGCTGCCGCTCTCCTGCCTGTTGAATTCACTCTCGGCAAGCGAATGGAAAGCGTTCCAGGACAACTTGCCTGGGTTTTGACTTGGTCCTGATGTGTCCCACCTTGGCAAGTCTTGCTCGTCGCCAGAGGCTCCGAGATGCACCGAAGACGGTGGCAGCTGCTGAAAAGAAGGGCAGCGGTGAGTTTGTCGACAAGCAAGAACATGGGCAGCTGCCTGTGCTTGGGAAGGAACAGCTGCCTGGTTTTGGCAATTGCCTTCACAGCGCCCAGAAGCCCGGTGCTCTGCTGCTTTGTTTTTCGCAGTCACTCAATTGCACACTAGTGAAGCTGAGCCAGGCTCTTCAGCTTTGCTGCTTTTGAGCATCTGTGCTCCACTTAGGCTCTGTGACATGTCTGGAGGTTGTTTGCCTCGGCCAGGCTGGAAAGTGCCCGCTAGTACCTAGAGCTGGGCAGGAGAGGGCAGAGAGCACTTCCATCTGACAGCAGGTTGCAGATTGCCTCGGAAAGAGCCGTGACCTTGGAATGTGCAGCAAATCCTCTTTCTTTGCAAACCGCGGTTAGTGTGCAGTGCAGGTACGCTCTCCCCTTGCCAAATGGAGTGGGAAAGCTTTTCGCTAAGCTAGAGATGACTAGGGAAGCAGAAGCGCGGCTCCGGAGCTATCCAGAAGAAAGTGCCGTTTCCCGGCGTCTTTCGGCTTGAAGCGGCGCTCCGGAGCGCTTTGCTGCCGCTCTACTGAGCTGTGCGCGAATTAGCCGCTTCTTCGCCTCCGAGAAGCAGAGATGGCGGTTGCTTGGAAGAGGCGAAGAACGAAGCCGCAAAGAAGCGGGCTTGTGTGCGAAGCCTTCAGACTGCTGGAGGACGGTGGCTGCTGCTCTCCTGCCTCTTGAATTCACTCTCGGCAAGCGAATGGAAAGCGTTCCAGGACAACTTGCCTGGGTTTTGACTTGGTCCTGATGCCTCCCACCTTGGCAAGTCTTGCTCGTCGCCAGAGGCTCCGAGATGCACCGAAGACGGTGGCAGCCGCTGAAAAGAAGGGCAGCGGTGAGTTTGTCGACAAGCAAGAACATGGGCAGCTGCCTGTGCTTGGGAAGGAACAGCTGCCTGGTTTTGGCAATTGCCTTCACAGCGCCCAGAAGCCCGGTGCTCTGCTGCTTTGTTTTTCACAGTCAGTCAATTGCACACTAGTGAAGCTGAGCCAGGCTCTTCAGCTTTGCTGCTTTTGAGCATCTGTGCTCCACTTATGCTCTGTGACATCTCTCGAGGTTGTTTGCCTCGCCCAGGCTGGAAAGTGCCCGCTAGTACCTAGAGCTGGGCAGGAGAGGGCAGAGAGCACTTCCATCTGACAGCAGGTTGCAGATTGCCTCGGAAAGAGCCGTGTCCTTGGAATGTGCAGCAAATCCTCTTTCTTTGCAAACCGCGGTTAGTGTGCAGTGCAGGTACGCTCTCCCCTTGCCAAATGGAGTGGGAAAGCTTTTCGCTAAGCTAGAGATGACTAGAGAAGCAGAAGCGCGGCTCCGGAGCTATCCGGAAGAAAGTGCCGTTTCCCGGCGTCTTTCGGCTTGAAGCGGCGCTCCGGAGCGCTTTGCTGCCGCTCTACTGAGCTGTGCGCGAATTAGCCGCTTCTTCGCCTCCGAGAAGCAGAGATGGCGGTTGCTTGGAAGAGGCGAAGAACGAAGCCGCAAAGAAGCGGGCTTGTGTGCGAAGCCTTCAGACTGCCGGAGGACGGTGGCTGCCGCTCTCCTGCCTGTTGAATTCACTCTCGGCAAGCGAATGGAAAGCGTTCCAGGACAACTTGCCTGGGTTTTGACTTGGTCCTGATGCGTCCCACCTTGGCAAGTCTTGCTCGTCGCCAGAGGCTCCGAGATGCACCGAAGACGGTGGCAGCTGCTGAAAAGAAGGGCAGCGGTGAGTTTGTCGACAAGCAAGAAGATAGGCAGCTGCCTGTGCTTGGGAAGGAACAGCTGCCTGGTTTTGGCAATTGCCTTCACAGCGCCCAGAAGCCCGGTGCTCTGCTGCTTTGTTTTTCGCAGTCAGTCAATTGCACACTAGTGAAGCTGAGCCAGGCTCTTCAGCTTTGCTGCTTTTGAGCATCTGTGCTCCACTTAGGCTCTGTGACATCTCTGGAGGTTGTTTGCCTCGCCCAGGCTGGAAAGTGCCCGCTAGTACCTAGAGCTGGGCAGGAGAGGGCAGAGAGCACTTCCATCTGACAGCAGGTTGCAGATTGCCTCGGAAAGAGCCGTGTCCTTGGAATGTGCAGCAAATCCTCTTTCTTTGCAAACCGCGGTTAGTGTGCAGTGCAGGTCCACTCTCCCCCTTGCCAAATGGAGTGGGAAAGATTTTCGCTAAGCTAGAGATGACTAGAGAAGCAGAAGCGCGGCTCCGGAGCTATCCGGAAGAAAGTGCCGTTTCCCCGGCGTCTTTCGGCTTGAAGCGGCGCTCCGGAGCGCTTTGCTGCCGCTTTACTGAGCTGTGCGCGAATTAGCCGCTTCTTCGCCTCCGAGAAGCAGAGATCGCGGTTGCTTAGAAGAGGCGAAGAACGAAGCCGCAAAGAAGCGGGCTTGTTTGTGAAGCCTTCCGACTGCCAGAGGACAGTGGCTGCCGCTCTCCTGCCTGTTGAATTCACTCTCGGCAAGCGAATGGAAAGCGTTCCAGGACAACTTGCCTGGGTTTTGACTTGGTCCTGATGTGTCCCACCTTGGCAAGTCTTGCTCGTCGCCAGAGGCTCCGAGATGCACCGAAGACGGTGGCAGCTGCTGAAAAGAAGGGCAGCGGTGAGTTTGTCGACAAGCAAGAACATGGGCAGCTGCCTGTGCTTGGGAAGGAACAGCTGCCTGGTTTTGGCAATTGCCTTCACAGCGCCCAGAAGCCCGGTGCTCTGCTGCTTTGTTTTTCACAGTCAGTCAATTGCACACTAGTGAAGCTGAGCCAGGCTCTTCAGCTTTGCTGCTTTTGAGCATCTGTGCTCCACTTAGGCTCTGTGACATGTCTGGAGGTTGTTTGCCTCGCCCAGGCTGGAAAGTGCCCGCTAGTACCTAGAGCTGGGCAGGAGAGGGCAGAGAGCACTTCCATCTGACAGCAGGTTGCAGATTGCCTCGGAAAGAGCCGTGACCTTGGAATGTGCAGCAAATCCTCTTTCTTTGCAAACCGCGGTTAGTGTGCAGTGCAGGTACGCTCTCCCCTTGCCAAATGGAGTGGGAAAGCTTTTCGCTAAGCTAGAGATGACTAGGGAAGCAGAAGCGCGGCTCCGGAGCTATCCAGAAGAAAGTGCCGTTTCCCGGCGTCTTTCGGCTTGAAGCGGCGCTCCGGAGCGCTTTGCTGCCGCTCTACTGAGCTGTGCGCGAATTAGCCGCTTCTTCGCCTCCGAGAAGCAGAGATGGCGGTTGCTTGGAAGAGGCGAAGAACGAAGCCGCAAAGAAGCGGGCTTGTGTGCGAAGCCTTCAGACTGCTGGAGGACGGTGGCTGCTGCTCTCCTGCCTCTTGAATTCACTCTCGGCAAGCGAATGGAAAGCGTTCCAGGACAACTTGCCTGGGTTTTGACTTGGTCCTGATGCCTCCCACCTTGGCAAGTCTTGCTCGTCGCCAGAGGCTCCGAGATGCACCGAAGACGGTGGCAGCCGCTGAAAAGAAGGGCAGCGGTGAGTTTGTCGACAAGCAAGAACATGGGCAGCTGCCTGTGCTTGGGAAGGAACAGCTGCCTGGTTTTGGCAATTGCCTTCACAGCGCCCAGAAGCCCGGTGCTCTGCTGCTTTGTTTTTCACAGTCAGTCAATTGCACACTAGTGAAGCTGAGCCAGGCTCTTCAGCTTTGCTGCTTTTGAGCATCTGTGCTCCACTTATGCTCTGTGACATCTCTCGAGGTTGTTTGCCTCGCCCAGGCTGGAAAGTGCCCGCTAGTACCTAGAGCTGGGCAGGAGAGGGCAGAGAGCACTTCCATCTGACAGCAGGTTGCAGATTGCCTCGGAAAGAGCCGTGTCCTTGGAATGTGCAGCAAATCCTCTTTCTTTGCAAACCGCGGTTAGTGTGCAGTGCAGGTACGCTCTCCCCTTGCCAAATGGAGTGGGAAAGCTTTTCGCTAAGCTAGAGATGACTAGAGAAGCAGAAGCGCGGCTCCGGAGCTATCCGGAAGAAAGTGCCGTTTCCCGGCGTCTTTCGGCTTGAAGCGGCGCTCCGGAGCGCTTTGCTGCCGCTCTACTGAGCTGTGCGCGAATTAGCCGCTTCTTCGCCTCCGAGAAGCAGAGATGGCGGTTGCTTGGAAGAGGCGAAGAACGAAGCCGCAAAGAAGCGGGCTTGTGTGCGAAGCCTTCAGACTGCCGGAGGACGGTGGCTGCCGCTCTCCTGCCTGTTGAATTCACTCTCGGCAAGCGAATGGAAAGCGTTCCAGGACAACTTGCCTGGGTTTTGACTTGGTCCTGATGCGTCCCACCTTGGCAAGTCTTGCTCGTCGCCAGAGGCTCCGAGATGCACCGAAGACGGTGGCAGCTGCTGAAAAGAAGGGCAGCGGTGAGTTTGTCGACAAGCAAGAAGATAGGCAGCTGCCTGTGCTTGGGAAGGAACAGCTGCCTGGTTTTGGCAATTGCCTTCACAGCGCCCAGAAGCCCGGTGCTCTGCTGCTTTGTTTTTCACAGTCAGTCAATTGCACACTAGTGAAGCTGAGCCAGGCTCTTCAGCTTTGCTGCTTTTGAGCATCTGTGCTCCACTTATGCTCTGTGACATCTCTGGAGGTTGTTTGCCTCGCCCAGGCTGGAAAGTGCCCGCTAGTACCTAGAGCTGGGCAGGAGAGGGCAGAGAGCACTTCCATCTGACAGCAGGTTGCAGATTGCCTCGGAAAGAGCCGTGTCCTTGGAATGTGCAGCAAATCCTCTTTCTTTGCAAACCGCGGTTAGTGTGCAGTGCAGGTACGCTCTCCCCTTGCCAAATGGAGTGGGAAAGCTTTTCGCTAAGCTAGAGATGACTAGAGAAGCAGAAGCGCGGCTCCGGAGCTATCCGGAAGAAAGTGCCGTTTCCCCGGCGTCTTTCGGCTTGAAGCGGCGCTCCGGAGCGCTTTGCTGCCGCTCTACTGAGCTGTGCGCGAATTAGCCGCTTCTTCGCCTCCGAGAGGCAGAGATGGCGGCTGCTTGGAAGAGGCGAAGAACGAAGCCGCAAAGAAGCGGGCTTGTGTGCGAAGCCTTCAGACTGCTGGAGGACGGTGGCTGCCGCTCTCCTGCCTCTTGAATTCACTCTCGGCAAGCGAATGGAAAGCGTTCCAGGACAACTTGCCTGGGTTTTGACTTGGTCCTGATGCGTCCCACCTTGGCAAGTCTTGCTCGTCGCCAGAGGCTCCGAGATGCACCGAAGACGGTGGCAGCTGCTGAAAAGAAGGGCAGCGGTGAGTTTGTCGACAAGCAAGAACATAGGCAGCTGCCTGTGCTTGGGAAGGAACAGCTGCCTGGTTTTGGCAATTGCCTTCACAGCGCCCAGAAGCCCGGTGCTCTGCTGCTTTGTTTTTCACAGTCAGTCAATTGCACACTAGTGAAGCTGAGCCAGGCTCTTCAGCTTTGCTGCTTTTGAGCATCTGTGCTCCACTTAGGCTCTGTGACATCTCTCGAGGTTGTTTGCCTCGGCCAGGCTGGAAAGTGCCCGCTAGTACCTAGAGCTGGGCAGGAGAGGGCAGAGAGCACTTCCATCTGACAGCAGGTTGCAGATTGCCTCGGAAAGAGCCGTGTCCTTGGAATGTGCAGCAAATCCTCTTTCTTTGCAAACCGCGGTTAGTGTGCAGTGCAGGTACGCTCTCCCCCTTGCCAAATGGAGTGGGAAAGCTTTTCGCTAAGATAGCGATGACTAGAGAAGCAGAAGCGCGGCTCCGGAGCTATCCAAAGGAAAGTGCCGCTTCCCGGCGTCTTTCGGCTTGAAGCGGCGCTCCGGAGCGCTTTGCTGCCGCTTTACTGAGCTGTGCGCGAATTAGCCGCTTCTTCGCCTCCGAGAAGCAGAGATCGCGGTTGCTTGGAAGAGGCGAAGAACGAAGCCGCAAAGAAGCGGGCTTGTGTGCGAAGCCTTCCGACTGCCAGAGGACGGTGGCTGCCGCTCTCCTGCCTGTTGAATTCACTCTCAGCAAGCGAATGGAAAGCGTTCCAGGACAACTTGCCTGGGTTTTGACTTGGTCCTGATGCGTCCCACCTTGGCAAGTCTTGCTCGTCGCCAGAGGCTCCGAGATGCACCGAAGACGGTGGCAGCTGCTGAAAAGAAGGGCAGCGGTGAGTTTGTCGACAAGCAAGAACATGGGCAGCTGCCTGTGCTTGGGAAGGAACAGCTGCCTGGTTTTGGCAATTGCCTTCACAGCGCCCAGAAGCCCGGTGCTCTGCTGCTTTGTTTTTCACAGTCAGTCAATTGCACACTAGTGAAGCTGAGCCAGGCTCTTCAGCTTTGCTGCTTTTGAGCATCTGTGCTCCACTTATGCTCTG